>NC_141686.1:30680800-30885800 GCF_964263255.1 Lissotriton vulgaris | reverse complement strand
TGGGCTCTTTTGTCTCTGGTGGCCATTTTGGGAGACTGCATGTCAGAATTTTTTTAATGAAATAGAAGAGGATTTGAAAAGTCACTCAAAATGTGCCCTAATTTTTCGTTCTGCAGCACTAATAATACCTTCTATTGCATAATATACCCCCTCATTTTGTTCCTTTTTAAATGAAATGTTTTAAGAGTTACCACTTTATTCCAATCAAGATGGCTTCAGGTGTGCCATACCTTTGTAATAAGTAGGACTGTTAGCGCTCTAGTTGTTCTTTAGAACACTCTAGGAAGCTGCAGTAGAACACAAAGGAATCAACTGACAGTCTCTGTCCTTGTTGGATGTACATGTTTTACTGAGAATGTCAGACTTCATTTTCACATGACTGAGAAAGATAATGTGAATTTACAGAAAATATGCTTTCAGTTTAGCTTATAGATCCCCTTCCAAACCACTGTGGGAAAATCATGAGATATTAGTTTTCTTTCAAACAATATTCATGATATCACAGCAGAAGGTTTTTTAACATGGTAAAATCACCTTAGAACCCACCACAATTCCTAAAACGAGTATGGTACCATCAACAAATGATTTATAATGTAACTAAAGTCCTAAAACCCTCTATTAACTACAATGCTTTTTAATGAGGTGCTATCATGTATATTGGTCCCAAGATGGCTGCCAACACTTCTTGGATGAAGTGCTGACAGCCAATCAGATCAGATGTGTGGTTAGGCTCCGCCCAGATATATATCTTTTTTTGAACCTAAATTACTCAAAATCCACTGGAGCACATACATTGAGACCTAGCAAAGGCACATCGGGCTAACAGTCCCTACAATTTTGCCAAGTTTCGTGCAAATCCATTCAGCCGTTCGAGCTAAAAGTGAGGCCAACCGCCCTATGGAAATTAACATGGGAAAAACGCGTTTTGGGACCCCCCTTTTTTCTCGGCCCCCCCTTGATGAAACCCCCCCCAAATTGTCAGGGGCTGCTCAGAAACAAAATGTTCCATTTTCCTGAAAATTTCAGCCAATTCCGTCCACAAACGCCAAAGTTATTAGACATAGAATTTTCAAAAATCCCATAGAGAAAAAATCCTAACTATATATACCTACTGGCGACCGCCAGTAGGTAATATATATATATATATATATATATATATATATATATATATATATTTTTTTTTTTTAGCATCATGCTTAATAGGAAACTATTTTTCCTAACAATTCTGCACTTTATTGGCTATAAGTCTATAAGAGACACTGAAAAAAGTATTTCATAGGAATTAATAGAATAACAGAATTGAATGCTCTTATGAATTTTACTGTGTTTAAGAACTGTTAAAAAAATTGATTTACGTTACATGTTTTTAATCAGCACTTTAACTTTAGTCACCATTGATAGCCACAAACTATAATGCAATTTGCACGTTACAAGATGGCTCCCATCTTTTTGTATGTTAGTAGCCTTTTTCTATCTCCATAATAATGTTTAACTGGCTAATGGCTTAAAATGGCGACATGTATTTGGCACAAACGTAACACTGACGAAGCCTGCAAAGGCGAAACGCGTCTGTTGGGGTGAGGGGGGTTTGGTGTAATAAATCTTTGAATTGGATACCAGCGTGCCAGCCGTTTTCATTCCGAACCCTTGGAGGAAAGTAGGAAAGTGTAGCAAAATATATATATATATATATATCAAGCCAGCGATGTGCTACTGGGGTCCCTGCACCTAAAGCTGACTCGATCCTCACTGGCGGCGTTGTGCTGTGGCACAACCTTCTTCAATTCCATGTTAATGGAAAGATCGAGCACACCACTGCAGACGGGTGGATTCAAGCGGTGACGGAGTCATGGAACTCTGCATCGGGCTACACAGCCCCCGTGGACAACGTACCTGAATGCGATGGTGGTGCAGATTTGGGGGACACAAGGAGTTTCTTGTTTGTGGCAGGCAGAGCGGGACAGAAGGAAAAAGCTGCCAGAACAAACCTGCCATTTTCCGCAGCAACGTGGTGATCCCGGCAATTCAACTGCATGCTGGGACCAGTAGTTCGAGATTACATCAGAGAGCTCAAGCAGGTGATACAGATCACAGCTTGGGGAGGAGCTAACCACAGTATTTACCTGAACTGGGTGGGGCAGAACTGTTGAGCGGCGCATTATTTCCCTGTGCAACGAACTGGGCGCTGAAGAGGCCACAAGGCTGAAATGCATACGCCCGTCCTTTCCTTTGTGATTTCCTGCAAATAAAGATGCTCCGCTGTGTTTCCCCCAAGTGGCCTCAGACTTCTTTGTTTTAAGGAGTGTTCTTGGACATATATATATATATATATATATATATATATATATATATATATATATTGTGTTTGTATATATATGTATGTGTTTGTGTGTATATATATATATATATATGTGTGTATATATATGCTCAGATACACCCACCTACACCTTTAATTGTCTCAGCTCTGCATCCATACCCTTCTCTACTAAACTCTTGTGCTCCTTCAGTCCCACACTTCAGTGGGATAGCACTGGTTACTGCTCAGGCTACCTTTGGCACTCTTCTTCTTTGATGTTTTTTGTTTAGACCCATAATGTGACTGGTAGAGCAGGGCCTACTACATGGCCAATCTCATTGTTACATAACAAGATTAAAGACAGACTGCCATGTTGCAGATTGCATAGGCTGACACTGTGTGTAAATGACTCTATTTGTGAGGTCCTGACATTGTTTTGACTTGTTGCTATTTTAAGAGTCTTGAGATGAGCAGTGCCGTCTTTAATATGCACAGACCCTCTAAATACAATACTGGGCGCAGCGTTGCATCCAAGTACTACCTCAGGGGTGCTGGTGAGATACTAGTAGCTTCCTAGGTCCCGATTGGAGACCCCTCGTCCACAGACACCACCACCCCGGTCCTAATGCAGTAATTTTGGTAAACTAAAACTTATACCGAAATTATACATATGATGCCAAGAAGACTGATACCTGCTTGGTATTGTCACGTTATTAAATGACTTGCCCTCTAGGTCTAGCAATAGTTGGTTGCATTTTCAGTTCCTGATAACTCTGAATGAGTGCTCTTATGTGTAGAAATGACACCGCCTGCTCCTCTAAAGAATAATAACGACCTAACTTCTGTCAGGAAAGATCTTTTTTGTCTTCATATGCACTTTTTTCCACGCTTGGATGGCATCATCTTAAGTTCGTCTATCCTGCCAGCAATAAAAAAAAAGAGCTTGGACACGACGCATGGTGGCATCGGCATACCATTTTCTATTTTAGGTCTTGCCTATTCCATCTTGTAGGGATGGAATAGGGGAGACCCACACACACAACCCCCCCCCCACACACACACAACCCCCCCACACACACAACCCCCCCACACACACAACGCCCCCACACACACAACGCCCCCACACACACAACGCCCCCACACACACAACGCCCCACACGCACAACCCCCCACACGCACAACCCCCCACACGCACAACCCCTTGACACGCACAACCCCTTGACACGCACAACCCCTTGACACGCACAACCCCTTGACACGCACAACCCCTTGACACGCACAACCCCTTGACACGCACAACCCCTTGACACGCACAACCCCTTGACACGCACAACCCCTTGACACGCACAACCCCTTGACACGCACAACCCCTTGACACGCACAACCCCTTCACACGCACAACCCCTTCACACGCACAACCCCCCCACACGCACAACCCCCCCACACGCACAACCCCCCCACACGCACAACCCCCCCACACGCACAACCCCCCCACACGCACAACCCCCGACACGCACAACCCCCCACACGCACAACCCCCCACACGCACAACCCCCCACAGAACCACACACAACCCCAAACACAATACACACAACCCCCCCACACAACCCCCCCACACACAACCCCCCACACACAGCCCCCCCCACACACAACCCCCCCCACACACAACCCCCCGCACACACAACCCCCCGGGGAGGCTGGGGGCGATCGGCACCTGGCGGGGGAGAGCCATCGACACTTCTTTCTCCCATTGACCTGCCAAGTGGTCCGTTCACCTCCTGGGTGGATGGTGGTGCCGGGCTGTCGGGGCCTGGCCAGGCCCAGGGTTGGGGTCGAGCTGAGGCCACGCGGCCTCGTGGTGCAGTGTCTAAGATGGCGGCCGGGCCGGGCAATGGTGCTGGTGGGGGCCCGGGCCGGTAATACAGAGATGTCCGGGAGCAGGGGTCCCGTAGGGGACGGTTTGTGAGTCGCTTCTGTGAGTAGCACCTGGATAGCTGGTGTCTGGGCCCTGTCGTGCGGGGAGGGAGCGAGCCCTTCATGTGGCCTGTCCAACATGCGTCCCCCCCCAGCTGAAGGCGAGGAGAGTCACCCATCTTCTTGGGGACTTTCCTTGTCGAGGCGGAAAAAGCGTGACAGGCCATCCGCGTTGGCGTGGTCTTGGCCAGGGCGGTGCTCCACAGTGAAGTCCATCCCCTGCAGGGAGATGGACCATCGCAACAGCTTGGGATTCTCCCCCCGCATTTGCATTAACCATTGCAGGGGGCGATGATCTGTCTGCACCCGGAAGTGGGTACCGAAGAGGTAGGGCCGGAGCTTCTTGAGGGCCCACACTACTGCGAAGGCCTCCCTCTCGATGGTGCTCCAGCACTGTTCCCGGTCCAGTAGGCGTCTGCTGATGAAGGCTACTGGTTGGTCGACTCCCTCGGGATTCAGTTGGGAGAGGACGGCCCCAATGCCATTGTCAGAAGCAGTACCTGAAATATCCAGATCTCCGTGGGAGCGAGCGGCTATCTTCGACGATGCTAATTTCCGAATTCCCAAACACCCCTGCACCCGGATTGCTCCAAGCCCAGGAATGGAAGGGAAAGGGGAAGTGGATAACAAACAACAAAGAGAGTCTTCCACACTGGTGTCTTCGTAACTACCTCTGGAAGGAGTGGCTGGGGAACACCTGCAACAGGGAGCAGAACATTACTAACGTTCTAATAAATCATGGGCGACACACTCTCTCACTCTCGACTCTCCTCAATCATACCTGGTTATCGTGTGGAGTTAGCTTCTCTCTTACTGAGTCCCAATAAGTCATGTGAGGGTTGGTACTCTTGTTGCTTGTGTAGAGCGGTAGCAAGGATGATGCGAAATGAAGAGGTGGTAGACCACAGTATTACCATATGCATATAATATATACTCTCATTTACTAGTCGAATTTCGTGAACAGAGTGAAACACTCAAAGCCTTGTCACAAACTGGATCGAGATAGTTCTGAACAGTTCGGAAATTCTATTCACCGGAATGTTCTAGCAGATGACTGGACCAACAGGCACTGGGCAAAGATAGTACCAGCAAGTCTGGAGAATGAAATGTTCTTACCGCAATTCTGAGTAATGCGGGAGGTACTTGCCCACTGGAACGAAACCCAGACGAGGAGCGCTTGACAGAAAGAGTCCGCACAGCCCGACACTGGCCGCGGCGAGGCAGGGGCACAGCGCCCGGAATGCAAGAATCCACGGGAACGGAACGTAAACACGCTCCAAGGGTTCCGGAACTGAGTCTCTGTGAAAGCTGACTGGAAAATGAGGGAAACTATGAAAGAACGCGGTGAATTGACAAGAGCCAAACTCAGGGCGTCTAACTGCAGGAAAAGGACAGTTGAAGTGCGCCACATAGAACGTGCGGAATTAGGAAATGGCGGACTGCTGCAAAAGGCTAGAATGCTAACCGCATCGAAATGGCGGCACAAGCCGGAGGCGAGCTACACCTCCGACCGACAGTGGTCATGAGCTAATTTCTGCAGGGAACCCCAAAGTGGAAACAGCCTCCAAACAGGAAATCTTCCCCTTGCTGCTGGGACTGACAGAGGTCTCTTAATGGGGGTCGGCCTAGTCCTGACAGCCATGGTCGGAGGCATCCGTCTGGACGATGAACTCTCGGCTGTAGTCGGGAGCCTGGAGCACAGGGGCGGTGCACATGGCGGCCTTCAGCTTCTCGAAGGCCGCTTGACAGTCAGGAGTCCAGTTGACTCTTTTTGGCTGGTTCTTGGATGTAAGTGCCGTGAGGGGCCCTACCATGCTGCCATAGTCCTTCACAAACCGCCGGTAGTATCCGGTGAGCCCCAGGAAGGCTCGGACCTCGGTTTGGGTGATGGGTGGCTGCCAGGACTGGATGGCAGCGATCTTGAGCTGGAGGGGGGCCACCAGACCGCTCCCCACTTGGTGTCCGAGGTAGGTCACGGACCCCTGGCCAATCTGGCATTTGCTGGCCTTGATTGTGAGGTCGGCCTGTTGGAGGGCCTGCAGGACCTCTCGGAGGTGGTTGAGGTGGTCTGACCAGTGGCGGCTGTACACTGCGATATCGTCCAGGTAGGCGGCGCTGAAGTCTCAGAGGCCCGCCAATACCTGGTTCACCAGTCGCTGGAAAGTGGCGGGAGTATTTTTCATGCCGAATGGCATCACTTTGAACTGGTAGTGGCCATCCGGGGTGGAGAAAGCGGATCGTTCTTGGGCCCTGGGGGTGAGGCCGATCTGCCAGTACCCCGCTGTCAGGTCGAAGATGCTGAGGTAGCGGGCAGCCCCCATGCGGTCAATCAGCTCATCTGCTCGGGGAATGGGGTGAGCGTCGGTTCGGGTGACAGCGTTCAGCCCCCGATAGTCAACACAGAATCGGAGCTCAGGGGTGGTCCCGGGGGTAGCAGCTTTGGGGACCAGTACGACTGGGCTGGCCCCGGGGCTGTCCGAGGGTTCGATGACTCCGAGGGTGAGCATCTTGGAGACTTCGGCTTGGATGCAGGCACGTACCCGATCTGGCACGCGGTACGCCCGATGTTTGATGGGGGGGACTGTCCCCCGTGTCCACGTCGTGTAGGCACCAGGGGGTGACCCCTGGGGTGAGGGAAAAGAGAGCCGCGAACTGCAGCAGGAGCGCCCGACAGTCTTGGCGCTGCTCTGAGGTCAGGGCATCTGACAGCCAGACCCCGTCTACTGAACCATCTTTTTCACGTGTCCTCAGTAGGTCAGGGAGGGGCTCGGAGTCTTCTTCTGTCCCACTGTCGGTAGTCATCAATAGGCTGAGCTCCGAGCGCACAAAGTGAGGCTTGAGTCTGTTAGCGTGGAGGACCCGGAGGGGGTTCCGGGAAGATTCCATGTCGATGCGATAGGTGACGGGGCTCTTGCGTTCAACCACCTTAAAGGGCCCCGTCCACTTATCCTGCAGAGCACAAGGTTCGGTGGGGGACATCACCCAGACTTGCTGGCCAGGTACGAACTCTATGGAGGAGGCGTTCTGATCGTACCATTTTTTCATGTCCTCCTGACTGGCTTCAAGATTGGCTTTGGCGATTTCTCGGAACCGCCTGGTCTGATTGCGGAGGGTCAGGAGGTACTTGTAGACGTCTGGAGGGGTTTTCAGGGGGGCCATCTCCCAACCTTCTTTGACTAGGCTGAGGGGCCCTCGAACAGGGTGCCCGTACAAGAGTTCGAAGGGGCTGAAGCCGAGGGACTTCTGAGGGACTTCTCGGTAGGCGAAGAGGAGGCACGGGAGAAGCACATCCCACTGGCGGCGGAGGGGCTCTTCTAACCCCATAATCATTCCCTTGAGTGTACGGTTGAACCGCTCAACCAGTCCGTTCCCCTGTGGGTGATAGGGGGTTGTGAATCGGTAGGTGACCCCGCACTGCTGCCAGAGGGATTTCATGTATTTCGAAATGAAGTTCGTGCCTCTGTCGCTGACGACTTCCCGGGGGAAGCCCACTCGAGAGAAGATCCCCATCAAGGCTCGGCCGACCACCGGTGCGGTTACAGTTCGAAGGGGGATGGCCTCGGGATAGCGGGTGGCATGGTCCACCAGTACCAGGATAAAACGATGTCCTTGTGCTGTTCGGGGGTCCAGGGGCCCCACAATGTCTATTCCCACTTTTTCGAACGGGGTGGTAACCACGGGAAAGGGCTGCAGGGGTGCCTTGAGTTTGCGGCCGCTCTTCCCGCTGGCCTGACAAGTGGGACAAGACCGGCAGTGGTTGAGCACGTCATTTCTCATTTTGGGCCAGTAAAAGTGGGTCACCAGGCGGTTGTAGGTTTTGTCCTGGCCCAAGTGTCCGGCCAGGGGGACATCGTGGGCCAAGTTCAGCAGGAAGTCTCTAAAACGGAGGGGCACCACTAATACTCGACTGGCCCCCACCTCGGCGATTCTCTGTTCACTGTACAATAGATCATTGTCCCAATAGATCCAGTGGGCCCCGGCGGTATCTCCCGCGCTCTGGGCGAGGGCTTGTTGTCGTAGTCCCTCGAGGGAGGGACATGTCTTCTGTTCTTGACGGAATTGCTCCTGTGTGGGTCCCCCTTCTTGACGCCACTGGGCCAGTTCTGGGAGGTCCTGGGGCTGAATAAGTTCTTCTGGGGTTTGTTCTGGGGGGTTGACGGTGGCGGCGTCCCCCACTGGAGCGATCGGGGGAGGAGGTGCTGGCCATTCGGGTTCTTCTGGTCGGGGATGGTGCGGGCCGCCATGGACCGGGTGGTTACGCACGCCCAGTCCGGAAGGCCCAACATCGCCAGGTGCTCTCTTCTTTCTACAGCGGCCCACGGGGAACTCTCGAGATCGTTCCCCAGGAGACAGTCCACGGGGGCATCATCACGGACCGTCACTTTCAGCATGCCGGATACTCCTCCCCACTCGAAGGGGACGCAAGCCATCCGGCACATGCTCTCTGAATTGTCGGCTGACCGGACGGGGCAGAGAATGTTCGGTATTATTTGCTCGGGGGTCACCAGGTGACAGCGGACGGCCGTCACACTGGCCCCGGTGTCACGTAGGGCTTCGGCCTTGCGCCCATTGATGCTCACCCACTGACTATACTTTCTGGTGTTGGCTGGTAGGGGAGCCCGCGGGACCATGTCTCTCCCCCCTAGGCACGCCAGGACCATGGCGGCCGGCTCCCATTCTTGTTGCTCGTGTTCGTACTCTTCCTGGTCCTCGGAGACTTGCTCTTCACCGAGGGTGGCGGCTGCTACCTGGCGGGGCCTCGGAGTCTGGTTCTGTGGACAGTTCGGGTCATTGGCGTAGTGACCGACTCGCTGGCATCGGTGACACGTGACATTGGCTCTGAACCCCGGGCGCATCGGGGGTTGCCCCTGTTGGCCGGGGGCGGGGTGCTGGTGGCGGGAGCGGCCGGGACGGTGTCTTTCCCCCGGCCCTGGCCTCCTCCTCCTCGGGGGCGGTGGTGGCCTTGGTTGTTCCGGTTCTGCTCGTTCGGGCCACCCCGGCCCACTCGGGTGCTCTCCCATCGGTCAGCCTCGGCGGCGAGCTGCCGTGGATCAGTCATTTTACTGTCGAGGAGGTGCTGCCTGAGCTCGACAAAGCAGTTATTGGAGAGGTGCTCCCACACAACAAGGTTAAAAAGCTGCTCGTAGGTCGTTACGTTGCTCCCCTTGATCCACCCCTCGAGGGCTCGGCTGAAATAGTTCACATATTCCACCCAAGTGGTACCCGGGATTCGGGTGCAGTCGCGGAACCTCTGGCGGTACATTTCGGGTGTCAGCCCATATCGAGTGAGGAGGGCGGCCTTCATGTGGTCATAGGACGTCATTTGGTGATCCGGGAGCTGTAGCAGGGCATCACGGCCTTCGTTGACGAACCTCCCCCATAGACCGGCTCCCCAGTCACTTCGATCGATCCGGTGGGAGGACATGGCGATCTCATAGGCCTTGAACCACTGTTGTATGTCGTCGTTTCGGTAGAACTCTCGGATGACATCTTTGGGAATGTGGACCTTTTTATTCTGAAGTTCCTGGGGTGCGTGGTTGCTCGATCACCCCCAGGTCCTTGCCTTGCTTACGTAGTTCTATCTCGGCTAGTTTGCGCTCGTGTTCATATGCCAGTCTTTTCTCCTCAAGCTCTCTTTGTCTTTGTTTTTCCTCTCGCTCTTCTCGGAGCCGTAAGTGTTCTAAGTTCAGTTTTTGTTCCGCTAGTTTTAGTTCTCCATCCATTTTGAGCCGTGCCAACTCTAATTCATGCAGTCTGGATTTCTCTCGCTCTTGGATCTCTTCCCGGGAGAGACCTGCCCTCCTTTCCTCGGGAGGAGCGGGGTCCGTTTCCGGGGCTTCGCTGTGTTGGTCCCGGGGACCAGCGGGGTTTACCTCCGCCCATGCTTCTAGGGCGTGTTTAAAGTCATCTTTTGTGCTCAGACTGGTGGTAGCAATGCCCAGTTCTATACAAAATTGTTTTAATTCTCGATGGTTGTATTCCTCCAGCTTGTCCATTTGGAATTTCTCTGCAGACCCGCTCTCTTGGGCCGGCATTGTGGTTTAGTCGTGGGGTGAGTTGCTTTCTGTACGATTACGCGTTGGTTCGGATCGCGCCGCTGGCCACCAATGTTAGACGGGACCTGGAGGGTCGGCCTAGGACAAGGGGAGAGGTCTCCGGGGAGAGCCGTCTCCAGCGATCGTACAGACAAGTAACTTCCCCCCCACAGAATAGGCACCACACAAGGATAAGATTTAACGTCTTTATAAGTAAACTTGAAGTACGGTAGGATGGTACAAGGAGGTCTGGACTCAGGGGTCCCCTCGATTCTAGTCTCTTGGATAGGAAAGGGGTAGCGGGACAGTCTTATTACCAATCTGGTAGGTACAATGAGATGGTGGATAGCTCTCAATCCTCGAGCTCGGCGTTCTTGAAGGACAGGTTGCGGCAGCGCCAGCAGATCCCGGAGTGGTCGAAGGTGGCAACGGGCCGCGGCAGCGCCAGCAGGTCCCGGCGAAGATGGTAGTTACAACGGATCGCGGCAGCGCCAGCGGGTCCCAACGACGATGGTAGTTACAAGGGATCGCGGCAGCGCCAGCCGGTCCCAAGGAAGACGGTAGATTGCAGAGAGCCGCGGCAGCGCCAGCGGCAGGACGACAGTTCACAAGGAAGGGCTACAGCAGCGCCAGTAGTCCGTCAAGGATGAGTTCTTCTCGGTGTCTCTCGACTCCAGGATACAACTGCCTTCCTTCTCTGGAGCTGCCCCAGTTATAGGTCTGGCGCCCTTTGATGTCCGGACCCTCGCACTTGGAGGTCGGGAGGTCCGGGATGAGGGAGTCCAGACACCCAGCAGGGGGGTGGAGCCAGCGCCCGGGGAGGCTGGGGGCGATCGGCACCTGGCGGGGGAGAGCCATCGACACTTCTTTCTCCCATTGACCTGCCAAGTGGTCCGTTCACCTCCTGGGTGGATGGTGGTGCCGGGCTGTCGGGGCCTTGCCAGGCCCAGGGTTGGGGTCGAGCTGAGGCCACGCGGCCTCATGGTGCAGTGTCTAAGATGGCGGCCGGGCCGGGCAATGGTGCTGGTGGGGGCCCGGGCCGGTAATACAGAGATGTCCGGGAGCAGGGGTCCCGTAGGGGACGGTTTGTGAGTCGCTTCTGTGAGTAGCACCTGGATAGCTGGTGTCCGGGCCCTGTCGTGCGGGGAGGGAGCGAGCCCTTCATGTGGCCTGTCCAACACCTCCACACACACACAACCCCTCCACACACACACACCCCTCCACACACACACAACCCCTCCACACACAACCCCTTGCCACGCACAACCCCTTGCCACGCACAACCCCTTGCCACGCACAACCCCTTGCCACGCACAACCCCTTGCCACGCACAACCCCCCACACGCACCCCCCCACACACACCTTCCCCACACACACACACACCTTCCCCACACACACACACACCTTCCCCACACACACACACACCTTCCCCACACACACACACCTTCCCCACACACACACACACCTTCCCCACACACACACCTTCCCCACACACACACACCTTCCCCCCACACACACACCTTCCCCCCACACACACACCTTCCCCCCACACACACACCTTCCCCCCACACACACACCTTCCCCCCACACACACACCTTCCCCACACACACACACACCTTCCCCACACACACACACCTTCCCCACACACACACACCTTCCCCCCACACACACACCTTCCCCCCACACACACACCTTCCCCCCACACACACACCTTCCCCACACACACACACCTTCCCCACACACACCTCTACACAACCCCCCCCACTCAGCCCCCCCCACACACAACCCCACAACCCCTTTATCATCCCCCTCTATCTGTCTATCTATCTCTATCGCCCTCCCTCTATCTATCGCCCTCACTCTATCTATCTATCGCCCTCCCTCTATCTATCTATCGCCCTCCCTCTATCTATCGCCCTCACTCTATCTATCTATCGCCCTCACTCTATCTATCTATCGCCCTCACTCTATCTATCTGTCGCCCTCACTCTATCTATCTAGCGCCCTCACTCTATCTATCGCATCACTCAGCACCACCACAGGGTCGCTCAGGGGCACCACAACATTACTATGTGCTACCACCGCATCACTGAACGCCACAGCATCACTCGTCATCACCACAACATCACTCGACGCCAACACAGCATCAATCTGTGCAACCTTTCAACAACAACCGGTTCAAATATGTTCTCTCAATGTTTCAAGCTTGATTACAAATGTCACAATAAAATACACTGAACATAATCTTTGCAAAAGTTATTAGCAAAAGTTTAAGCTATTGCCATTATAAATTATAATAACTTTTATTTAAGTATTAATTATAAAAAAATAAAAGCCATTGTTATGTGTAAAAGCAATACATCTAAGTCACGTAAATACAACACATTGCATTACAAATGCTATAGGTGCCACATTTGCGAAAGTTATAACTATTGGCATTGTAAGTGACAAAGCTATTAAATTTGCTATTTTCAAAAGCAACACATAAATACAAAATGTGTCATTTACTATACCAATAGCTTAAACTTTCCTAATGTGAGACCTATTGCATTGTAAATGCTTGTTTTAATAAGCTTTCAGACATACTTCACAGCAGCATAGCTAAAACAATATTGATTGAGCCAATGCCTGATGAAGGGTAGACTTATTGGCTTTGCCAGTGCTTGTTGAGTGATGTAATGAGATTTCTGTAGTTCTGTGTGTATGTCGCTTTATTTCTATTTCTATTTAGGGGGTTTTGTAGAGCGCTTGGTGACGCACAGCGGCGTGTCCCCGCGCTAATGAGCTAATGTGTACCAGACTGATAAATGCAGAAAATTACTGTGAAAATAGAGCAGTCTTCAGCTCGGCTCTGAACAGTGTTTCTGAGGGTTCTGAGGGTTAAATTAACGGATCAATACGATACATCTGGATGATTCATTGTAGTAGCTTTGTCTACCAATCTGTTATAGTCGTACTGTTACGTTTGAAATTCCTGGAGCAAATCGCTGTCTATGAGATGAATGAGCTTTTTAAGATGATGTTTAACAGTTATAACATATTATCAGGATACAGATTTTAAAGGTAAACCCCGTTTTACGTGGCCAAGTACCAAGGACTCGGAGAGATCACTCACTTTTGAGCAGTAACTTCATGTGGTTGCGTTTGATTTAATCTACCTCATAAACAAATGCTAAGATATAGATATATATATATATATATATATATATATATATATATATATATATATTTGTAGACACATCCATAGTATATTTGAAATGCTGAGTTTATCAAGCGTGCTCGCCTCATTGCCTCTTATAACACTGTAATGTATAGTCTCTGGATACGTTATTCCTCTACAGTATATAGAAACCCTATTCAACGTCTTCTATTCTCTCTAAAAACGGATTCCTGAAAATGGTAGATTCCACCTTCAGTGGTGTTCGTCCTTGTGGAGTCTCCGCCACTTATTTTGACATCCATATAAACGGGTGCAAGCAAGGTCAAGCTCTAAGAGTCGGGTGCTCATCTGTGCAGTGGTCGCTATCTGTGTTGTGAACATCAAGCAACTAAACCACTTTGCAATCCCCTGTCTATCTGCTCACACCTCTTCCACTTACAGCACGCAGTGACGTCATCCGAGTATGTGTCGGTTCTGGCACATCACACAGGAATCACTTTCAACACACACTTTTACTTCCACACACGAATTGTAGCCTGCAACCGTACGTAGGCAAGGCACTTGGACTAAGTAATCTTGCCAAACAAGTTCCCAAACCAGGAAGTAAAGTTAGGATGATATTAAGCGTTTTTCAAGTACTATAAAGTTTATTCTTGATGCCGCAAGTTTTAGGCATAGCTATCAATAGTGTAGTAGGTGCAGTGGCACCGGGACACAAGGATCTGTGGAGCCTATTGCTCGTAGATTCTCTTTTTTTATGTGATTATTCAAATAGGAAATGGAGGGCCCATTTCCTTTGCCTGCATTAGGACCCTTTGCAACATCACTGCATCTAGTAGTGAAGGTACTCTCTAAATCAGTGGCGTTTCAAGCTGCCAGGCCCTCCAAAGGCTTTTCATACTTTCTCAGGTTGTGATTGTGAATGTTATCAAATCCGAGTGTCTATTTTATAACACATTTAGTCTGTCAACATCTTCAGTTTTATAATGTGTGTTGAACCTTTGGTAAGGAGAGTCTGAGTGCGCCACAAGTCAATTTACGTTCCTGATGACTAGATGTGATTCATGCTTTTTGAATGCTTAAGAGCATATTGCGGCCAAGGTGAACGCAACTGGCTTCCAGAGAGGGTTTTTGAAAAATGGTACATATGTTTGCACCCCCCCGCCCCCGCCTCCTTGTTCTAATGTGCTGCTAGTAGAGTGCATTCTTGGCAGTGCTCCGGTGTTACCAAATCTGCATCGCTCAAGTCGTGCTGGATCATATTTCAGCTTGCAAGTGTTTCTAGTACTGGATGAGCAACCTCAATGTGTCATGCAGTGGAGGTCTGTACACAAAGATGTCGTTTTGGTGAAGAGCAGCCACAATGTGTTGTGCAGGGGAGGTCTGTACAAGAAGGTATGATTAAGCTGAAGAGCAGCTGCAGTGTGTCATGCATTGGAGCTCTGTACAAGAAGGTGTGGTTCCGGTGAACAGCAGCCACAGCGTGTCGTGCAGGGGAGGTCTGTACAAGGTGTGGTTCGGGGGAAGAGCAGTCTCAATGTGTCATGCAGTGGAGGTCTATACAAGAAGGTGTGGTTAGGCTGAAGAGCAGCTGCAGTGTGTCATGCAGTGGAAGTCTGTACAAGAAGTTGTGGTTTCGGTGAACAGCAACCACAGCGTGTCGTGCAGGGGAGGTCTGTACAATGTGTGGTTCGAGGGAAGAGCAGTCGCAAAGTGTCATGCAGTGGAAGACTGTAAAAGGTGCGGTTTGGATAAATAGCAACCGCAGTGAGTCATGCAGTGGAGGTCTTAAACGCCTTAAACTCAACGGCGAGAAGTCTGAGATTATGCTCCTAGGCAACCGCGACAAACTCCCTAAGTCGCTCGCTTGGCCGCCCAGCATGGGCGTTCCCCCTACACCAAAGAACGAAATCAAGAGCCTAGGCATATGGCTTGACCAAGACCTCAGCTTTAGAACTCAAGCGAGTAAGACAGCCGGTACATGCTTCGGCCTCTT
This sequence comes from Lissotriton vulgaris, assembly GCF_964263255.1. Classification (NCBI taxonomy): domain Eukaryota; kingdom Metazoa; phylum Chordata; class Amphibia; order Caudata; family Salamandridae; genus Lissotriton; species Lissotriton vulgaris. The sequence goes on along the minus strand of NC_141686.1, from coordinate 30,870,338 downwards.
ACGATCAGCCCGGAAGATCCTCCCCCTGAATTCCCCCCCCCCCCCAGTCCAGAAAAGTTCTCATCCAAGGCCTTATCATATCTAGACTGGATTACGGGAATGTCCTATACCTGGGCGCCCCAGCAACTGTGATCAACAAACTCCAGCACGTGCAGAACGCGGCAGCAAGACTCCTCACGGGGACGAAATACAGATGTCTGCCAAACCTTCTCTAAAGCCTCTGCACTGGCTCCCCATTCAGGAGCGTATCACTTTTAAAACCCTGTGTATCTCCCATAAAATCCTCTAGGGTAAAGGCCCCCCTATTCTCAAACCTCTTATCAAACCCCACACCTCCACCAGACAGCTAAGATCGGACTCTCTCACTTGGCAGCATACCCGGAATAAAAAGAGCACGTACAGGTGGGCGCCGTTTCGCCTACAACGCCCCAAAGCTCTGGAACAGTCTCCCCATCAGCATCCGTAAAGAAACCAACCTGCTGCCCTTCCGCAGGCTTCTGAAGACCTGGCTCTTCCCCCGATAACTCTGCTCCAGGATAATTTCTAGCTGACACTAACGCGCTGGGACGCCCTCGGGTAGCTACGCGCTTTACAAATCCAAATCCAAAGGTGTGGTTCGGGTGAAGAGCAGCCTCAATGTGTTACGCAGTGGAGGTCTGTAAACGAAGGTGTGGTTTCAATGAAGAGCAGCCGCAGTGAGTCATGCAGTGGAGGTCTGTACAAGAAGGCGTGGTGCGGGTGAAGAGCAGCCACAATGTATACGTAGTGGAGGTCTGTACAAGAAGGTGTGGTTTCGATGAAGAGCAGCTGCAATGTGTCATGCAGTGGAGGTCTGTACATGGTGTACTTCGGGTGAAGAGTAGCTGCAGTGTGTCATGCAGTGGAGGTCTATACAAGAAGGTGTGGTTTGGATGAAGAGCAGCTGCAATGTGTCATGCAGTGAAGGTCTGTACAAGAAAATATGTTTTTGGTTAAGAAGAGACTCAATGTGTCCTTCTGTGGAGTTCTGCAGAAGGTGTGGTTTGGGTGAAGAGCAGCCACAGTGTGTCTTGCAGGGGAGGTCTGTACATGGTGTACTTCGGGTGAAGAGTAGCTGCAGTGTGTCATGCAGTGGAGGTCTATACAAGAAAGTGTGGTTTGGATGAAGAGCAGCTGCAATGTGTCATGCAGTGAAGGTCTGTACAAGAAAATATGTTTTTGGTTAAGAAGAGACTCAATGTGTCCTTCTGTGGAGTTCTGCAGAAGGTGTGGTTTGGGTGAAGAGCAGCCATAGTGTGTCTTGCAGGGGAGGTCTGTACAAGAAGATGTGGTTCGGGTGAAGAGTAGCTGCAGTGTGTCATGCATTGGAGGTCTGTACAAGAAGATGTGGTTCGGGTGAAGAGCAGCTGCAGTGTGTCATGCAGTGGGGTTCTGTACAAGAAGGTGGGGTTTGGGTGAAGAGCAGGCACAATGTGTCATGCATTGGAGGTCTGTACAAGAAGATGTGGTTTAGTTGAACAGCTGTGACAACGTATTCACCCATTGAGGGAGGATTGAGATTTGTCCAGGGATCTGAAGGTGTTTACCAACTTTGCGATATCCTTCACAAACCGCCCGCCAAAGAGTTGACCTTACGCTACATGACCTGGCTCGACTGATGCCAATTATGCCAGCTGTGGGTCAATCCTCAAAAGGACCGACTTGTGTCTTTCGGAAGAAAGTGCGTAGTTCGCATTGCCAAGGAGGCAAATTGCTCTTTGATTCCATCCAGCTAGGACTTCCGGTTGATTGGCTGCTTTCTTTTCTTGTGCTTGCAGAGCCAATTCCAAAATCTTTCCCAGTGGACCCAGAGACATTGTGTCACTAATCTTGGCAGGCTCTCAGAGCCCTACCTATACCTTTCTTGGGATCTTTCCGGTATTTTTTTAGAGAAGTTTGCAAAGAGCTGTCTATTTTTGGGGTGAGGGCCGTTTTGTTCGGAAGGTCTGGGCAGGGACATTCTCATCTAAGTCGGCATCTAACTTCTTTGTCGAAGCTCCTACACAGATTCATCTGCATATATTCCGCCAGGGCCCATTCGGAAGATCTAGGATGGAGTATACTAGAAGGGTCAAAAGCGAAGGGAGATGGAGTAACTGGGGAAAGAGAGTCTTTGCGCTTCTTAGTATGCTTGCGTTGCCTTGATTCCTGTGAGGAGTCTGTATCAATGTCTGTATCGGTCTAAGATGGCGTTAGAGGGGAAAGGCGTTGGCGAAGGGGCCATTGGATCGACATTGTAGTAGTGATCTTTGGCTTTTCGTGTAACGTAGGTGTAAACATTTTTTTGTTAAACTTATTTTTATTAGCATATGATATACACTACCTCAAATATAGAGTGTCATGAGTTGACAAAATATAACATAGTAAATTGCGTTGAGGTTGAGCTTCCAAACATCACATAAACCAAGCCTGTTTTTAATTTCTGAATAAGCACACAAGAAAATAATAAAATTGGTAAACTGTGCGTCTTATTTCAGTCTTATACTGCACTGGGTCTTGTTTGTTTGGTAGTCTCAAAGCACATAGGGTGTTTTTTTAATTGTTTGATCGCCTTTTTTTTGGTACACTTATAAGTTTGAGCAAAATGGTCACGGATGATGATAAAAGTGAGCATAGCTGGTGAGTACCAATCAGCAAGCTCAACTGGTGGTGCGCACATGAGGTGCCATTTTGTTTTTTTTCACAAAATTAAACACATCTATAGGTGTGTTTTTTGGTATATACACCATTGTTGTCCGTCTAAGAGTAGATGGTTTATGACATTCATTTGATAAAAACACTATTTTATAAAAAGAAGGCAAATGAAGTGGAGGGACACTACCTCGTAAAAAAGTGAGGAGTGACCGACGTAGATAAATAAGAAAATTCCACGTCCACATTTATGAATTTAAGAGCCTGAGGTGACAGGTCTTGTGTACCTTCCATATAAGGTCCCAAATTGTCCTTCCCGCAATGGCCCGATCCATATGAAGCCAGTGCTTCTCCGATTCCCTATTGGACCATTTTGCCACTATTCCTAGTGTTCAAACAGTTTGCCATCTTTAGTCAGTCTTCTGTGAGTATGCCCATTCTACCTTCCTTGTGTACGAGAGCTTCCGCTCTTATTTTTTATTTAATTTTATTTTTATTGTTTTATAGAGCGCAAACTTGACCCTAGGGTATCAGAGCGCTTTACAAGGGAACATATTTCAAGAGACAGTGGTCCCTAGCAGTTCAGGGATTTTAGTAAAGTAATAGACATACGCTAAATAGTGAGTATGACCTTTGTCCAGCCGGACAGGTTTTTAATTGAAGAGATTTGATAACATAAAGGGATTTTTTACAAAGTGGGTACATCCAGTAACCCACAGGGGACAAGACAAAACAGGGGGTAAAGTTGACGCAAACAAGGGCAGTCATCATCATCATCATCAAGCTTTATTCGGTTTGGTTTCAACCATAAAAGCATACATGTAAAAAAAAAAATGTACAGTCATATAATAACAAACAACATACATTTAAAAAAAAGGGTCAACAAAGATCTCATTAGATGAAGTAAATAAAATTAACTGATCCAGTTAGTAATAATATCAAAGAATTTACGTTTTATGCACCCGCCTAAAATTAACACTTGTTATATGGGATGGAAAAGTTAGATTGAGGTAGGTTGCTAAACTTAAATAATCTATGAGAAAAAAGGTTAAAAGAGGGGAAACTGTACTCGTTTGGTGGCCAGGAACTGTGGGCCAGCTTTGGGTTGTGAATGGCAGACTGAACCCGATAGGTGTTGAACGATTCACTTGGATAAAAGTCATGTAGGTCCCAAGTTGTTATAGGGCCATCACTTTCTTGGGGCAGCCATGACTGTAGATAGGGGACAACATGTCTGCTCCTAAATCTGATTAGAATCAGATCCCCACAGATATCTTTCCGATGGGGACCCAACCAGCCCACTCTCCTCACGCTGACTATTCTGCCATCGAGGGTATGGGGTAGGGGTCTGTTTTTCGTTAACCAGAACTTAACTTTATTTACCAGATCACTGGTTCTCTCGATTTTACCATGTTTCAGAGGAAGAACCCCCGACAGGATGGACACGAATGGAGCGGCCTCTGGGGGAAGATTGATATGAGGGGTCTTAATACTTTTCAATGTTGGCTCAATAATGCGTTCTGAGGAAGGTGTGGGTACTGATTTAGGGACAGGTGGGCACACAGTAGTGGGAACTGATACATGTGTTGTGGAAACTGTGTTTTGCACAGATTGTTTAGGCAAATTAGGTTGATCGGTCAGGGGTAAACACTTAGATGTTGCTGTGTATGGCTGATTGTGTTTAACAGTTTCCTCAATCCCCGTTAGTCTTTCCCCCAAGCTGTTAATTTTGTCGATCAGGGGATGAATGATAGTTTTAATCAACTGTTCCATCATGGTCAGTAAGACCAATTGGGGAGAGGATGCTGGGTCGTCTATTTTTTTGCCCATCTCCTGCATTAGAAGAGCCATGTTAGCAGGCGGGTTTGCTTCTGTTAACTCAAGCTGAAATGTTGGTGAATTGGATTGGGACCCACTTTCTCCAACCCCATCAGGTATCCTTTTCCCAGATAAGGCGTTAAGGGGAGTTATTTTGTTTGCTTTTAATTTTACGAAAGTTGGTTGGGGCCCCTGTGTACTATCGTTAAGAGCTAGCGAACTGGCGTTAGAAACCAGGTAGGGCGATGTAACAAGGGAGTACTTATTGTTACACAAACTGTTTAGGTCATCTAGCCATGGGGGATTAGATGCAGTACTGGGCGTTTTCGTAAGAGGATCCATGCTGGGTATGTTTAAAGTGTATGAAAACAAGACAAACAGCTATGACTAGGGTAATACTTTGAGTATCCGCTCCCTTGCAGGAAGGGGAAACAGTCACAATCCAATGTGATATTCAGTGGACTTGGCAGTAAATGGCGAAACCTCTTCTTGGAAGACCAAGTGGGATAGCCCGTCCCGGCCTCCTCTGGCCTCTGAGGGCCACAGAGGGCCCGCCCTTTGCCCGGGCTTAGCCCGGCGCCGTCCCGCGCGCATCCCGCGATGCGGAGGGAGCGTCCAGTTCAAGTAGCGCCTCCGGGCGCGCTGTGGCCGGAAACCGGAAGTAGGAAGTGGGCGCAAAGCACCCTGGGAGCTGTAGTCTCCAGCCGCGAGGTGGAAAGCGGCGGCGGCGAGACTACAGCGTCAGGAGCCCAGGAGCCCAGGAGCAAAGGAACCAGCGTCTGCCCACAGGTAGGAATCCCTCCAAATGCTGTTAAGGGCAGTCTGTACTAGTAGTTCAGTGGACAGACAAGAATACATTTCAAAGCATCATTGTATGCAATTTCTCATTTACAAGATACATATGACGCTGTTATGTCGACGACGTTTCGATGCCTATACAGAGATAAATGGCATCATCTTCAGGACAGAGAGTTAAATGTGCTTGTCTTGAAAATTTAAACCGTTTGTGTGGCCTATATATATAATACATACAATTATATTGGGGAAATAAAGAGGGAAAAAGAGACAAAAAAAGAATAAAAGTAAGTCAGTAACAAAGTCTAGGCATGTGTACATATCTGACCAGTCGTGACAAAGTTACGTTTACATGTGTGCCTTTACATTTCTTGAACTGTTTGTAACAGTTACGCATTCTATTCGAGTGAGCATACATGTGATTTTCGACGCAGTGAGGGGACTGTGGGGGACGGCGCATAAAATTAAAAACGGGTGATATGCTGAAGGTTGGGCCATGCGTAGTGTAAAAGTGATCTTGCGAAGTAAAACGGCTGGAGTGATCGGAAGTTCGTGATGTTTATTGCCGTAAGTGCCTGGCGAGCGTGTGTTAACAATTTGTCATGCGAAGAAAAACAGATTGTGATGCCAGAGTCAAGGTGCATGGTTAACGTAGCCGCCCGATTCTCTAGGGAAATTAACAAGTGAAACTTGCATGCGCCGCGTTGGTGAAAGGAGCATAGAGATCACAAATTACCAGTGTTATGGTCCAGACAATTGTCTGTTTTCAGGGGCCGTTACTTAGAAACTTGTCCTCAACGACCTTGCCGCCCTAGAAAAACAAAAATCATTTATCCCTTACAACATCACAATTGATGAAAAGAAAGCTCTAACCTCCTTGAAAAATAACCCCTCCACTGTAATAAAACCAGCGGACAAGGGAGGGGGTATTGTGATCCAGGAAATGGATAACTATAAAAATGAAATCCATCGCCAACTCGCCAATACCGAACACTACTGTAAGCTGCCACGTAATCCAACAGAAGAAATACAAAAATTGATTCAACAGGTTACCACTGATGCCCTAGAACAAGGATACCTCTCCAAAAAGGAACATGAGTTCCTTAATACAAAGGCTCCACGGGTACCAGTCATCTACTGCCTACCCAAGATTCACAAGAATTGTGAATCTCCACCTGGTCGTCCAATAGTCTCGGGGTGCGGCTCTGTTCTCGAGCCCCTCGGGCACTATATTGATTATTTTATCAAACCTTTTGTCCCTGAGACCGTGTGCTACATCAGAGACAGCATGTCAATGATTACCATGATTGAAGAATACCCTTTTGATCCCACATCCAGCACTATGTGTACGCTGGATGTGGAATCTTTATACACCAATATTCCACAATATGAGTCACTACGCGTGATTGAAAAAGTTCTTAACACACGCCCGCGCCCCCACAATGTTCCATCCCTCTTTATCCTTCAACTTTGGAGATCTGCCTGACAAAAAACTTTTTTCTCTTTGAAGGACAGTTCTATGGCCAGGTACGTGGGACATCTATGGGGGCTATTTTTGCCCCCAACCTAGCAATTCTATACATGGATAATCTCGAGACCTCCTGTATACTCACCGAATCGAATCCTTTCCACAGTGGCATTGCCCTGTGGAAACGATATATCGATGACATCTTCATGATATGGAATGACTCACCCGAAGCACTAACACATCTACTACACTGGCTAAATAATTACAGTAATGGCCTGAAATACACACTGGCCTCGAACAAAGACTCAATCCCTTTCTTGGATCTAGAAATCAAACATACAGAAGGCCGCCTCACCACCAGCCTCCACAGAAAACCGACTGAACGAAATACCTTGCTGAACTATAGCAGTCACCATCCTCGTGCACTCAGAGACTCACTTCCATTCTCACAATTCCTCCGTATTCGCAGAAACTGCTATTTCAAAGAGGACTATTTCTCTGAAGCCAAAACCCTCAGCAACAAGCTTAGAAATAGGGGATACCCTCAAACTAGTAAGGCGTTCTCTCAAAAGGGCTTGGTACTGCCCTAGAGAAACCCTGCTAGAACCAAAACCAAAGAAAAATCAAGATAGACTGGTATGTGTAACCACGTTTACCCCAGCTTCTAATGCCATAAAGAAAAGCATTTTAAAACACTGGCCTGTATTAAATGCCGGAACACTGAATCATGAGCGCCCAATTTTTGCATTCAAAAGAGCTAAAAATGTAAAAGATCACTTGGTAAGGGCATCCCTACCACAGCCTAATCTGAAAACGACAATCAATGATGCTTGGGGGTTACCTGCACTAACGGGTCATGCAAAATGTGGCAGCTGTATAGTGTGTGACTTCACCATTGAAGGAAAAACATTTACCTTTGGTACCATCACTTTTGAAAGAAAATACTTCACTAATTGCAATTCCATCAATGTAGTGTATGCCATCTTTTGCCCCTGTATGTTGATATATGTCGGGCAAACCAGTCAAAAGGTAAAGCTACGCATCGGACAACACCGAAGCAGGATCCGATGCAACACCCCAAATGCCCCCCTGGTCGAACATTTCAAAGCCAAAGGCCACACCGAAAATGACTTGACATGGACAATCATCACCTTGATAAAACCGCCACCCCGGGGAGCCGATGTATCTCAACTACTGAATAAGGAGGAACTTCACTGGATACTACGCACCAACAGTATCCATACAGGTCTTAATCGTCTCGAAGACTGGGCATTCCTCCTGTGACCAGCTGTACTTTATTGTATATCTTACTTCCCCCAAGGTTTAGCGATGTTTTCATAATTTCAGAGTTATTCTTGTAAATATGCAACTTTGTATATACCACACATGTTTTATTGTTCACCATCCCCTTCACGCCCTGGTTTGGCAATTATTTTACGAGCAACTCACCATTGAGTCACTTTTTCCACTATAAACGCTCGTATTCACTTTTCTCCTCCCACTTTTCTTGGCAGGACATTAATCGAGTAATATGCTCGGAAGACTCAACAACTCGCCCGTTTTTACTTTGATTCTAAGTAACTGCCCCTGAAAACAGACAATTGTCTGGACCATAACACTGGTAATTTGTGATCTCTATGCTCCTTTCACCAACGCGGCGCATGCAAGTTTCACTTGTTAATTTCCCTAGAGAATCGGGCGGCTACGTTAACCATGCACCTTGACTCTGGCATCACAATCTGTTTTTCTTCGCATGACAAATTGTTACACACGCTCGCCAGGCACTTACGGCAATAAACATCACGAACTTCCGATCACTCCAGCCGTTTTACTTCGCAAGATCACTTTTACACTACGCATGGCCCAACCTTCAGCATATCACCCGTTTTTAATTTTATGCGCCGTCCCCCACAGTCCCCTCACTGCGTCGAAAATCACATGTATGCTCACTCGAATAGAATGCGTAACTGTTACAAACAGTTCAAGAAATGTAAAGGCACACATGTAAACGTAACTTTGTCACGACTGGTCAGATATGTACACATGCCTAGCCTTTGTTACTGACTTACTTTTATTCTTTTTTTTGTCTCTTTTTCCCTCTTTATTTCCTCAATATAATTGTATGTATTTTATATATATACAGGCCACACAAACTGTTTTTTAACTCTGTCCTGAAGATGATGCCATTTATCTCTGTATAGGCATCGAAACGTCGTCGACATAACAGCGTCATATGTATCTTGTAAATGTGAAATTGCATACAATGATGCTTTGAAATGTATTCTTGTCTGTCCACTGAACTACTAGTACAGACTGCCCTTGTTTGCGTCAACTTTACCCCCCTGTTTTGTCTTGTCCCCTGTGGGTTACTGGATGTACCCACTTTGTAAAAAATCCCTTTATGTTATCAAATCTCTTCAATTAAAAACCTGTCCGGCTGGACAAAGGTCATACTCACTATTTAGCGTATGTCTATTACTTTACTAAAATCCCTGAACTGCTAGGGACCACTGTCTCTTGAAATACGTTACTGCCCAAGGTCCCTAGTGATATACCTTTGGGTCCCCTTGTTCTTTGCAAAAAAATTACAAGGGAACATAGCAGTGTACAATAGGCAAGAAATCTCAATAGTTTAGCGGACATGTATGAAACAGTTTACAAATAATTAACTCCAGAATAGACCCCCGATTTCTTGAAGAGGTAGGTCTGTATTCCGAAGGGAGGCGCTAGTCCGTATTTGGTCAAGGTCTATCTATTGGTCAAGGGCTAGGAATCGGCAGGAGCCAGCATTTAGGAGAGGAATTTACCCATAAGGAAGGTCTTGGCCTCCTTTTTGAAGCGTGCCAGAGAAGGGATTCTTCTGATGGTGGACGGGGGAGAGTTCCATATTCTTGGCGCGGATCCAGAGAAAGCCTGGTTATACGTTTTTTTTCCCTTTTTTTTCTGGAACCGTGCAGGTTGGAGTAAAAGGTCTCTGGCGGAACAGGAATTTCTGCTTCGGCCAGATACCACAAGTTTCTGTGCAAGGTAGGCAGGGGAGTTGGAGTATAAAGCTTTGTGTGTTGTGCAAGCCAGTTTGAGTTGGATTCTGGCCTCAAGCGTGAGCCAGTTCAAAGCTTTCAGGTGTGGAGCGATATGGTCACATTTTTTTGAGCTTGTAAGAAGTCTGGCGGCAGCATTAAGGCAGGGTTTTAAGGGTGCCAGGAGATCTTGGGTAAGCCTGAGAGAGTGTAACAGCCATATTCCAGCCTAGAGTTTACTAGCGCTTGGACTGCGCTTTTTAGGTCGGTAGTGTCAAGGAAGGGTTTCAGTTTCCAGAGGTACCTCAGGTGGAATCTGGCTGATTTGGCATCGAGTTATTGTGGTCTTGCATGTTCAAATTGCAGTCCAGGGTTATTCCCAAGGATTTTACAGAGTCCACAATGGTCGATGGGCAATCTAAGGCTATGATAGCCTTGACCTATAACTGCATCTCTGGATTAGTTTTTGGAAGGGTGATTAGGAGAAATTCTGTCTTTTTCGCGTTAAGTTTAAGTTGATTGGAGGTGAGCCAGTGGACGGTTGATTTCAGGGCCTCGTTCAGAGAGAGAATGTCCTCGAGAGGAGGCTTTGATGTAGAGCCGAGTGTCGTCAGCATACATATAGTAGGAGATATTCGCTGTGCGTAGTACTTCGGTAAGTGGTTCAAGATAAAGTTTGAAGAGGGCAGGGGACAGGGTTGATCCTTGAGGGACTCCTACCTTGACCGGTGAGGGAGCAGATAGTTTGCCGTTAATTAAGAATCGCTGCGATCGGGTTTGGAGGAAGGATTTAAACCATTCTAGAACAGAGCCGTCCAGACACATCCTCAGATTGAGGCGTTCGATTAGTTTTTCGTGGTTGAACGTGTAGAAGGCCGAGGATAGATCTAGGAGGATTAAAAGGCATGTTTTCCCTTGGTCGAGGGCTTGGAGGGCATCGTCAATGATGTGGAGCAGGGTTGTTTCAGTGCTGTGCCCAGGTCGGAAACCGGATTGGAAATCATCGAGAAGGTTAAAGTTGTTAATGTGCTGACTGAGGTGCTGTTGTACACACTTCTCCAACACTTTGGCTAGAAGGGTGATGCTGGAGATTGGTCTGAAATGTTTGGGGATGGCTGGATCCAGCGATGTTTTTTTCAAAATGGGGAGGACTTTCAGGGAGTCTGGAATGGAACCCTGCTGGAGCGAGGCGCTAATTATTACGGAGGAGGGGGAGGCAGGCCAGCCAGGGATACAGAGTATGTGGCGGCACTAAGTTCATCTTCTAAGGTGCGACTTTGTCCGCGAAGAAGGAGGAGAATTCCTCAGATGATATTAAAGCCTTGGGGGCTTCTTTCGAGGTTTTGACCAGTTTGTTGGATTGGTGTTTGACCAGATCAAAGAGCTTACGAGCTCTGTTCTTGGCGTTCTCAAGTTCGGATCTAAAAATGTCTTTCTTTTAGATTTCAGGACGTTCTTGTTGTAGGTATTTCTGGCCTGGCGGGGAGGTTTTAGATGCGCGGCGGAGGGGAGTTTGTTGGTCATACGCATCTGACCTGTTCCTAAAGTTACATTGCTCCCTTGATCATTGTTCGGAGTTGAAACCAGATTCCTTGGTCAGCTTATCATTTATAGCCTCCCTTCGTGATTGTACTCCACTGCGCTTTGTCCCTGCTGCTACGATCTGTTCCCTTCGACGTTCTTTGTGCATTCTCGGCCGCCACATGGGGGAGGTCCAGCAATTTTAGCCCTTCTGCAAGCTTGGTTATATGTTGCATCCTGGTATTCTCTTCAAAGCTCAGTCCTAATGGGTTTGTCCATATATATTTTACATGATCTTCCCGGAGTTTCGTGGTGATAGGTCTAAATTGCTGTCTTCTTGCTAGAGTTGTCAATACCAGATCCTGGTAGACGGTGCAGCTGTGACCCTGGAATAAAATGTATCTCTTTTTCCGGGCCTCCTGTAAAACCGCTTCCTTCATCTTTTAAAGTAGTGAAATTTGGCGAGGATGTCTCAGGTCTGTCAGTGCTCTACGGTGATTAGTCACCCTACCCGGTGTGCTCGTTCAAACTTAATCTTGAGCTGTCGCGGGCTGATAATCTCCACGAAAAGATCCTCAAGGAAAGCCTTGAGATCTGGCTCTTCTGCCCCTTCCTCCAGGTCCTAAATCCGAATGTTATCCCTCTTTCCCTGTTTCCAAATCTTCGGATTTCAGTTGGGCTCCGCCGCCCGCTTGTCCAACTCTTGGGTCTGAGTTTCTTAGTCGACAACTCTTGTGACCACTGAATCGATATCTTGTTGCACCGTCGCCATGCGAGCATTTAAGTCCGTTTTAATTTGCTCAGTAGAGGCATTAATGTCCTGGTTAAGCTCGGCACGCAGTTCAGTTTTAAATTCTCTCAGGGAGGCCATCAAGTCCTCCTTCGTGAGTGCTATTGTGTCCGTGGTTCCATCCTGCTCTGGTGGCTGTCGTTTCTCCGAAGGCATGAAGAAGTTGGAGACCTTATTCTGCACCTTCGGCGGCATAGGGACGTGCACCGCAGTTCCCTCCGCGCTTATGCTAGTCGTGGATAGTAGTCAACTCTTCTCTAACTAGTTGTTCAGCACTTGCAGGTGGCGGTAACACCACATCTCCTCTCTCCCTCAACCCACTGATCTCAATATGGGCGAGAGTGTTCCTTGGGTTGCGCCTTCAGGTCCATTGAGGAGCGTTGTTAGTGCTCATCTGCACGCAGAGGCAATGCATAGTTCCTCCTGACCTGCATTTGTCCTGCTGTTCTTAAGTGCCATGATCCCGGGAGCATTCCCTGTAATTAATCTCTTCAATCACTAATTCAGTGGGGTGCGGCCTCCATTTTAAGGTCAGGCACCGTCAGGCGTGGGACCGTTATGCTGTTAGTTATGCAATTTAATTGTTCTCGCCGGCGCCCGCTATGATCCCTCTACTCTGCGCTTTCTCCAAATCGTCGCCCCGTTGTTCCACCTCACCTGTTGTGAAGAAAGTCAGGGAGAAGTCTCCGTGTGCGGATCACGCGTTGTTCGCGGTGCGCCTCCCCGGATTTTCTTTGAATCGGCACTCCTCCGGTGTTGCACAAAGCGGCTCAGTCCTCATTCCCTCAAGGTTTTTTTACCGGGTCAGCAACCCCTCCTTTCTGAGTCTGTTCTGCAGTGGAGCACTCAGTGAGCTAGCTCTCTTCATCCGCCGATCATGGCAGCCGCCATTTTGTGTTGCTCCGCGGCCGTATTTTCTCCTTGTGCCAATAAAGCTGAGAAAGTGGACAATTCCAAGTATTTCGTCTCCTGTGCCATCTGTAATGGTTCCACTGCATCCTATGCGCCTTGATGGTGAGTTTTGCGATGTTTATTTGCGCTTGTACACTCTGGATACTGGCATGGACCTGGCGCAGAGATGATTCACGTCCGCTCACCATTTTGCCCGGCCACGCCCCCTTTGTGTAAATTTTAACATGGGTCCAAGAGGGGCCTTGGGGCTCAGAGGGTAAGGGGGGAGGTAGAGGAAGGATTACCAGGTGGGGTACTCGGGTAGTACCTACCAATTGGTCAACTCGGAGGGAGATAGGCAGGAAGGCAGAGGATAGAGCCTTTGTCTTATTTTTTATCTAAAGTATTATCAATGAGGGTCTCCATACTTTCATCATATTAATTATCTTCATCTTTTGCAGGCCCCAATGCAGCTAATTCTTGTTCGTAGACTTAACAGTCTGACATCTTAATGAATATAAATATTCCTTCCAAAATTCCCCAGTGTGAAGCCAAATCTACAACCCTGACCAGCTTAGGAACTGGGGGTCAGCAGGAAGCAAGAGGCTGGAGTAGTGAGGCTAGATGGTACCAAAAAAACTGTATTATTAGGACTTGTGGGGAGCTGAAAGCCCCTCCTGCCTAATTAATCAACAAGAGTTTCCAAAAATTAAAGCTGTAAATACAGCAGAATATGGAGTTTACTGCAGGGAAAATTGCCCAGAAAAAACCTGATCGATAAGGCCCTGTACCAGCACAACACTGCCAAAGCTGCATTCCCTCTATTGTACAAGCCCAGGAAGAGGCGTCATCCAGCGCTTGCCGCAAGTCTGCAGTCGCGTGCACGGACTCCCTAGAGGAACGCGCGACCAGCCCAATTGGGCTCTCTAAACGACCTCACTTCCAGAGAGGGGCCACTCCCTGGCAGTATCAGGAGGAGCGTGCACCGCGGCTGCATGGCCACTTGGGTACAACAAATAAAATCTCAAAATTTACAGGCATGTAACACAGATAATAGGCAAATACTGAACAGCGCAACACACGCTGATGAAATCGGGGACTAAAAACCTTTAACGAGCGAGCACGCGAGAAGGGAATGCTGCGTAGTAGAAATACAATTGTTATAAAATATTAATAATAATCATGTAAATCCAACAACATATGCTTGACAAGCCAGAATGATATGCAAAATAAGGAGACACTTATCTTGACTGCGGAGCAGCAAAGAAAGAGGCAGTAAGATGGTGCCTTGTTATTTTGTAAGACTCTGGACTGCTCGGATTGGTTAATGTAAGAGGTGTGGTTCAAAGCCTCATGGGACATGTAGTGTTTAATGTTTTTTTTTTTACTGTGGATTCATTGGTGGCTGTTAATTTGTAGTAAAGATTGAGAAGCATAATCTGAGCCTCCGGTCCTGCCATAGAATTAGAATCCCCGTGTGGGGTTTTTGTCCTGTATGCTGTGAACCACATGTGAGCCGCTACCCCCCCCCCCGCAATTTGAGGCACTGCAACCAGCAAGATAAGCAGTCTGTCAGAGAAAAGACATTTTTTTATTTGGATGCACTCTTCTCCAGCTGTACTTCGCCCAGGCTTTCCCTGGAACACTGTGGGGGGATTCTGTGTTTGGATATGGTCTCCGAGTTAAATCCACCACTTTTCATATCTACAGTTCTTAGTCTTCAGCTGCTAAACTAGAAAAAGCCACTCCTCTCTGTTTTTCTGCAGCCTTTTTGTTCCATTTTGTCACCGATTCAACTCTGTCGCTTCTCCAAGAAGGAGGATGCGTGTTTGATTCTTTCTGTGAAGGGCGTCCTTCTTTTACTTCTACTTGGACTTTACCTCCTGCTTCGACTTTACGTCCTGCTTCCAGCTCCTCAAAAGAATTGTCTGCAGTTCTTTTCAGTTGAAGTTGATTTTGAGCTATTGAAGTTCCAAGATGACTGAGTGACTGTGCGTCTTGGGAGCCCGCTCCATCTTCATGCTGTATGGTGGCACCAGATAATAGCAAGCATTCGATATGGTGTTACTTGAGTCAAATCTACTTTTTCGATAGTTCCAGTGGCGACAACATATCGCTGTTATTTGGGAGTTTCCGTTTTTATTAGGGCTCGCCTGGCGTTGCAGCGCGAAGCGCTGCCGCTAGCGAGCCTTATTGTTGTTGTGTTGCCTCCCCAAGTGATACAGACCGGTGCACGAGCAGAAACCGGTCTGTGAACGCGCGAGCCGCAGGGAACGCGCACGCTCACGGCGTCACGCTCACGGCGTCACGCTCACGGCGTCACGCTCACGGCGTCACGCTCACGGCGTCACGCTCCTGCCCTCCCGCGTCTCTTCCAAGGTGCGCTCCAGGCCGACTTGTTTGGGTTGTCGTCGTCAGAGAAGGATGAAAGCGCGGGCGCGAAGCGGGCCGTCAGACGCCGCACGTCCCGCACCGTGGTCATGGAGAGGAAGGGCGGGCTCCACTGCAGGCTCCAGAGCGACATCAGTTAGGGTGTATTTCACCCTTGTTTAATGTAGCATAAGCTTAGCTTCATCATTAAGCTTCGATTTACATTGTCACTCTTTCCCTGCGGCAGCACAAATCTGGACTCTTTATAGGTTGGTTTGTCAACCAATCATTAGAGGGGGTGTTGTCATTCCCCGTGCCCCGGAGTTGTTTCCATAACTCTTCCTCCCCCACCTTACCTACACTGGGGGCATTATTTTCACACCACTGACCCGCTGTGTCACCGCTGGGGCCAGTCACTCCTGTTAATGACCCCACTTGAGTTGGGCTGCTCCTAATGAGGGTCTTGGTGTGGGGGCTCCCTTTCAGTGACACACTCCCATCTTCGAATGTTGCAGCTCACACCTCGTTACGGTCTTTTTATACGATGGCTGTTTTAATGCATCCTTGCATTGATCTCTGGCTATCACCGGCAGCTTGACTGGGAATGAAAGACTGGGTGCAAAGGTCAGCCTGCCTCTCGGCCGGCTCCTCCACCAGTCAGCGTCAGCCCTGGAGGTGGCAGTGATGACTGACCCGGTGTGCTGCAGCCTCTGATGACCGCTCTTTCCTGGCGGTACCTCGTCCACGTGTAGAGCGCTTGCGTCATTGGCCTTCATTTTATTCTAATGAAGCACTTCATCGTTTCGGGCTGGCCCTTATCACACCGGCTGCCGTTCATGGACAATTTACACCATCTATTCCAACAATAGTTTTATAAAAAAAACTCACGTCTTTGTGGGTTTAAAGACCATCACTAGCCTGTTTACCTTGCTTTACAAAGTGCGTACCTTTGGCAGCGTTTGTAGTCTGTCCGTGTCACCGTTTGCTTACGTTGTTTTGTTCGTGAATAAGCTATTGGTTGGATGTGTTATCACCCCCAGTGTTCTGTACCCAGGATTGTCCGGGTTCCTCCCACTCAGCCTGCTTGTCTGTCTGAGTTTTAACTTGCAGATGGTTTAGAAGACCGTAGTGTTTTCAGGAAGGTCCTGCAGGTCGCTCAAATTAACAAAGACAATTCGCTTCAGAGACCATTGTATCTGTGACTGCACATTGACATTTTCTTGGCTTCAGCTGCCTCCTCCCTTTGTTCTGCCCCTGTTGAAACCGTGTTTTTCATTAGAGGCAGATGATAAACACCCGCTGCACGCCTGCATGAATGATTTATTTTATGATGTTTATTTATTTATTTATTTTTTTGAAATTTATTAAGCGCGAACAAATGCCCGTAGGCGTCTCGGCGCTAAGACTCATTGCATGATTCTCCAGTGCTGGTTTAAAAGATGGATTACTGGTTAAACAGCCACGTTTTTAACCTTTTGCGGAATAACAAGAGAGAGTGACTTGCCCTGATCGACAGTGGCAGGGTATTCAAAAGTCTGGCTGCAGTAACCATGAACCATCGATCTCCCCAGGAGACTGTCTTGGTGCGAGGAATCGCTAGTTGATACAATGTTGTGGATCGAAGTTGTCTAGGGGGGCAGTAGAGTGTCAACTGGTCTTTTGGTCTTTAAAAAAAACTGTGGTCCTTGCTTATGTACAGCTTTGAATGCTATGCAGTGTGTCTTGAATTTAATCCGATTTTTAATCGTGAGCCAATGGTAGTTCCGAATTGTTTCAGCGATAGGTTTGAATTTGAGGGTCCTGGAGAGCAATCTTGCTGCAGCGTTTTGTATTGTCTGCATTTTGTTAACCACACCGGTTTGAGCATTGGCAAATAGGCAAATAGGCCATTACAATAATCCAGTGAGGATAGCACCAGCGAGTTTACCAAGGTTTTTCCGGCATTATCTGGTAGGAAAGGGATTATCTTTCCTAGAAGTCTCAGCTTGTGAAATGCCATTGCTGCTATTTGATTTGGCATGAGCAACAAAGTTGAGGCATTCATCAAAAATTACTCCCAAGTTCCTGACCTTAGTAACCGATTTGGGCAGAACTCCGAAAGATGAGGGCCACCAGGCGGGAGACCAGCCTGGTGAAAGTTTTCCAAAAATGAAGACCTCCGTCTTCTCGGAGTTTAGCTTAAGGCAATTGGAGGCCATCCAGTCTCCAATTGCTAGCATGCCTTTTTGGAAGCATTCGGCCCCCTTTTCTCCATCATTATTGATGGACAACACTAACTTTGTGTCGTCTGCAGAGGAGGTAAGGCTCATCCTGTGCAATTTGATGACTTTGGCTAGGCCCGACACATAGATGTTAAAAAGTGTCGGACTCAGGGATGAGCCTTGAGGAACCCCACAAGGCAAAGACAGATTAGCCGACTGGAACGGTCCTAGGGTAACAGCCTGTGTTCTTCCAGATAGGAAGGAGGCAAGTAGGTTCTCTGCTGCCTGTTGGAATCCCATTTTTTCGACACGGCCGACCAGAATAGAATGATCGACCGGGTCGAAAGCCGCGGATAGGTACAGTAACACGAGCACTGCTGTTCCTCCCTGATCTCGGATGACTCCAATATCCTCGGCGGCTTTAATCAGGGCAGTTTCTGTGCCGTGAAATTTACGGAACCCGAATTGGGTATTATCCAGCTGGTGATGTTCCTCAATGAATTCAGACAACTGCTGGTTCATCGCTTTCTCTGCCACCTTTGCCAGGAATGGAAGGCTGGCTATTGGTCTGTAGTTTTTAGGTTTTGCCTGGCGAAAAGATGCGCTCTGCGCATCTTTTTCGCGCAGGCGAAAACCTAATGAGAACTGTAGTGTGGGTTTGGGTCGGCCCTCGTCATTTATTGGCTAGCTCCATAAATGGAGCATAGCCATTGGACGAGGGGCCTGTCCGTCAATGCCGGACCAGATTCGGGGGCGTTCCCGAGATTCTTTGGCTTTTGCCGACGTCACGCGACGTCAGCCAAAAGCCGGGAACGCCCCCGAATCTGGTCCGGCATTGCCGGCACCTCCCTTGCTGCTCGGGACGGGTCTCCTTATTATGCCCAGGTCTGGAGGTGAGTGACCTTCCCCCTCCCTCCCTTCCTCCCCCTCCCTCCCTCCCTTCCTCCCTTCCTGCTCGATCCCCGCCCAGGGGTTTCTTCAGCCGGCCGGCCAATCCTAGCGCGGCCGGCCGGAAGTGCCCGCCCCCCGCCGCCCGGGGGAAGAAGGAAGACGGCGGCCCAGAAGAAGTATGGCGGCCCACGCGGGGCTCCCGTGGCCTGCCTGGAGGGAGCCCCGGAAGAAGCGGAGGACGTTGCCGGTCTCCTATGCTGAAGAGGGAGACCGGAGAAGTCAACAGATTGCCGCCGTCGCAAGGAGCCCCCCGGCGGCGGGGGGGGCGGACTGGAGAGCGCGGTGAGCACAGAGCAGGCAGAGCGGGGCAGTGTTGCTGAAGATTGCCGCCTTCCTGCTCCGGTGTCTCCCGCCGTCCGTGTCCTCTCCCGCCCCCCTCCCCCCGTCCCTCTCGATGAACTGCTTCTTCCGTTATTGATCGCGCACTCATCGCCTGTCTCTCTGTCTGTGTCAATGAGCCTGTCTGCAGAGGTATGCCGGGTAGTTCTGCTGGGTATGTTACCGGGCCCTCTCAGTTCTTTATTCTGTGCCATGGGGCCCTTGGTATTGGTTGAGGTACTGGGTGTAATCTGCCCTTTAATAGGAAGTGTTGGACAAAGTGTGCACTACTGGGTGTTGTGTCACTGTGCTACGCACTGCTTTCTATTCAATAAACTATGCAGTGGGTGTGATGCTGTGGCCTGCTTGTGTTGGCAGTACAACAGGGCGATGCATATTCTTTGTGGTGCTTTACATCCTCTCTCCCCCTGCTCAGGGGGCACATACGTTAGGAGGGAATAATTCTCCTCATAAAAGATATGACGAGTTAAAAATATGGGAGTGGGTGTTCTCTAGGCTAGTCAGTGATGCGCTGGGTGATATTGCCAGTAGGGCGCTGTTTTTTTAATTCTTCTTTTTTTAATATAAATTATTGTCCAGGGATGTGGAGCCCTCGACATTCCGGTTCCCTGGGTGTATCCTGTGAGTGGCGAGTTTTCTCCTGGGATACTCCGTATAGTGCTGAGTGCCTGTTATTCATTGAGCCACCTTACGCAGCGCCGTAGGGTGCTAAGAATCCTTCATGGTGTTCTGGGGTGCTGCCTGGGTGTTTTAGTGGAGTGCTTGTTTTCGGTGCTGGGTATTCCCAGTGCCCGTGCTGTGGGTGATTGCTCGGCTGTGAAGTGGAGTTTTTCTTCCAGTCTACACTGCATACTGCTGGATAATTGTATTTCACGCGTCTCGCTCTGGAATTTTCTGCACGTCTTGGGTCTTTGTTTTTTCAGGGCCTTGCTCGATATTGCTTTTTCGGGTCTGGGGATTGACAGCACGGCTGTCAAACACACATATACATACAGTAGGCTATGCATCCTCCCCTTTCAGCCATTGGCTTTCCTCGACCAGTCTCGTTCAGCCATTGGCTTGAGGTTTTCGTGGCTCAGTCAAATGTGCTATTCAAATCAAGCGTTTGCATTGAACTAGGGACCCAGGGGACTAGTTTACAACTGTACACTTTTCTGCCTCTCCTCGGGAGGGGGGGGGAAGAGGGGGGATGTTGTTCCCTCCTGTGTTTCTCTCTGTTATGTGCTGACGCTGTTTTGCACATTAAAACCAGTTCTGCTGGCTTTGCCAATGCTTATATCTGGCTGCAGAGATCTTCTCTCATCAGTATATCTAGAGAATAAGGGCCTTATGGGAGAGCACTACCTGTTACTTTGGCCCTGCCTGGGAGTACTGTCTGTTTCCGGCGTGGTTGTTAGTGTGTGTTTCTTCCTTCTTATTCCCTCTTTTTTCACCATTCTATCCTCCCCATCCTTGTATTTCCTTGCTTTCATATTTTCCTATCTTTTAATTGTTCATATCCCTCCTTTTCTTCCTTCATCGCCTCCCTCTTTACAGTCACTCTAATACTTCACTCTTTCCATCCTTATCTCTTTACTCATCCACTTTGTTCTTTCTCTTATGTCCGACGTCATCCAGCAAACGTAGGTATTGGCTCTCATCTGGAGAATGTGCTAGCCTGGAAATCACCCGGGGGAAGGAAGAGGGGTGGGGGAGCAGCAGAACAAAACTTGTGATTTTGCTCATCTTCGCTTTTGCAGTAGGAAAGATGCTCTTTGCTTCAAACTGCCCCTTCCCTATTTCAGCTGAAAAAGAATATGAATCTAAAAAATGTGACCTTTTCTATTTAGATCACCTTATTTTCCTCGTTTTATCATGTCTATTAAGCCTTCTCAATCTCCAGAAAATCTTGCTTCATGTCAAACCTTTTCTTTGCCTCCTATTCCATTTGTAGGTCTGTGCAGTGCTTTGATGTCTCTCTTGAGGCCTGATTGCCATTATGTAAAAACTGAATAAATAAAATAATAAAAAGCAGTTGAGGCCAGAGAGGTTTAGGTAAGAGTCAGAAGTCTCTGGACCCAGGAGAAGCTCAAACCCGCGCAGAGAAACTGTAGAGGGTACTAAGGTATCAGTATGTGATGGGCTTCAGGACAATGTAAAGCACCTTGAGGTTGTCGCTTGTCTTACTTTAGTCTTGTGCAGAAACCACTGACGGACCCAGAGGTAGATTGAGTTTCCAGACGTGAAATATGTGTGCTCACTTGCTTGAGTGCCCAACGGTGCACGCAAGGCATCTAAGATCATGGAAGTTGGGGGGTTGTTGGGGGGAAGTTGGAAGCACTATAGTTCTCCACAGTCACCAGCTCAGCCATCCCAATGTACTCATGGGCGGCGTAGGTTTATGTTGGTCACATCATGTGTGAAATACTACCGTAGGACCGCGTGGGAATCAGTTTGACCATTTGCAAGGGACGTGACCCACTCCGCCAGCTTCTCAAAATGGAGGCATTAGTAAAAAAAATGTTAAGGACTTGTGATAAGTGTGCACCTGCTTTGAGAGTTGTGAAGGAGAGCTAATGAACTCACCCTGTACCATGGCAGCCTGCCCTCTCGCAGCCTGCCCTCTCGCAACCTGTCCTCTCCCAGCCTGCCCTCTCCCAGCCTGTCCCCTCCCTGTCCTCTTCCAGCCTGTCCTCTTCCAGCCTGTCCTCTTCCAGCCTGCCCTCTCCCAGCCTGTCCCCTCCATGACCTTTCCCAGCCTGTCCTCTCCCAGCTTGTCCACTTCCGGCCTGCCCTCTCCCAACCTGCCCTCTCCCAGCCTGTCCCCTCCCTGCCCTCTCCCAGCCTGTCCTCTCGCAGCCTGTCCTCTCGCAGCCTGTCCTCTCGCAGCCTGTCCTCTCGCAGCCTGCCCTCTCGCAGCCTGCCCTCTCGCAGCCTGCCCTCTCGCAGCCTGCCCTCTCGCAGCCTGCCCTTTCGCAGCCTGCCCTCTCGCAGCCTGCCCTCTCGCAGCCTGCCCTCTCGCAGCCTGCCCTCTCGCAGCCTGCCCTCTCGCAGCCTGCCCTCTCGCAGCCTGCCCTCTCGCAGCCTGCCCACTCCCAGCCTGCCCACTCCCAGCCTGCCCACTCCCAGCCTGCCCTCTCGCAGCCTGTCCTCTCGCAGCCTGTCCTCTCGCAGCCTGTCCTCTCGCAGCCTGTCCTCTCGCAGCCTGTCCTCTCGCAGCCTGTCCTCTCGCAGCCTGTCCTCTCGCAGCCTGTCCTCTCGCAGCCTGTCCTCTCGCAGCCTGTCCTCTCGCGGCCTGTCCTCTCGCGGCCTGTCCTCTCCCAGCCTGCCCTCTCCCAGCCTGTCCCCTCCCTGCCCTCTCCCAGCCTGCCCTCTCCCAGCCTGTCCCCTCCATGACCTTTCCCAGCCTGTCCTCTCCCAGCTTGTCCACTTCCAGCCTGCCCTCTCCCAACCTGCCCTCTCCCAGCCTGTCCCCTCCCTGCCCTCTCCCAGCCTGCCCTCTCCCAGCCTGTCCCCTCCCTGCCCTCTCCCAGCCTGTCCTCTCCCTGCCTGTTGTCGTGTCCCGGCGGCAGCAGGCAAGTGCGTGCACTGCGTCCCCGAAGTAACAGCCCTAAAGCAAGCAAGAAGTACGCCCCCCTCCCACCAATCCCTGTTAGGTAGTGGAAACTGTCCAAACTGGGGTGCAGACAGCCCCTCTCACCTTTCGGCCTGGTACCACTGCACCAGCCGCACTACTTCCCTACTGACCGTTCTCCACTTCAGCCCCGTCTAAATTACAATTCCTGCTTGTGAACCTTTTGCCTGCTTGTGCTTGTTTTCGTGACCCTGTTGCCTGCTTGTGCCTCCGTGTGCCCCTGTTGCCTGCTTGTGCCTCCGTGTGCCCCTGTTGCCTGCTTGTGCCTCCGTTTTCGTGCCCCTGTCGCCTGCTTGTGCCTCAGTTTTCGTGCCCCTGTCGCCTGCTTGTGCCTCCGTGTGCCCCTGTTGCCTGCTTGTGCCTCCGTGTGCCCCTGTTGCCTGCTTGTACCTCCGTGTGCCCCTGTTGCCTGCTGTGCCTCCGTGTGCCCCTGTTGCCTGCTTGTGCCTCAGTTTTCGTGCCCCTGTCGCCTGCATGTGCCTCCGTGCCCCTGTTGCCTGCTTGTGCCTCTGTGTGCCCCTGTTGCCTGCTTGTACCTCTGTGTGCCCCTGTTGCCTGCTTGTACCTCCGTGTGCCCCTGTTGCCTGCTTGTGCCTCTGTGTGCCCCTGTTGCCTGCTTGTGCCTCCGTGTGCCCCTGTTGCCTGCTTGTGCCTCCGTGTGCCCCTGTTGCCTGCTTGTGCCTCCGTGTGCCCCTGTTGCCTGCTTGTGCCTCCGTGTGCCCCTGTTGCCTGCTTGTGCTGTGTGGGTGTGTGGAGGGCTCTGTGTGGCTGTGTGTGTGTGGGGAGCTTTGTGTGGCTGTGTGTGTGGGGGGCTCTGTGTGGGTGTGTGTGGGGGGGCTCTGTGTGTGTTTGTGTGTGTCATTTGCGAGAGCTAAAGCTAGTGGCATTGTAAATGACAATGCCATTTATTTATGTTAAAAAAAACATAAATAAAAATAATGTCAAGAGCAATGCCAATAGCTCTAACTTTAACAAAGGCAAAACCATTGCATTGTAAATGCTTGTTTAAATCATCTTTGTCGAAATGCGTTTTTTTTTTAAAGTGGTTTTAAAAGGGTATTTTTTAGTGTCTGGATAGATCCCTGATCTGAACATGGTGTTACATACTTGTGTAATTACAGTTATCAGGGAGTCCTTGTCAACCGCTTCTGTCTGCCCTGCCCGGCTTCTGTCATCTCATCTCATCTCACTGTCCTGATGTGTCCATGAACATATTGTTTTTAAATTTCAATGTGAACTTAGACATCTGAACCGGAGACAGATTTTACACATAATACATTAAAACACTTTCAAAATGTATATATGGTGCAGCACCATTATTTATTATTCCCACAGCGTCTACGGGTGTTTAACTCACTCATTATTTCTTTGTTACTTTTACAGCATCATATATTATTTCCCAGTTCCCTCTTTAGTTGTAGCCCAAAGACTGCTGTAGCAGTTTGGCGAGGGCTCATGTTGTCACTCGCACCATGATACGCTTTTGGATCGCCCAAGGCAGTCATTGGTTGCAACCATTCAGCAGGCTTTTGACAATGGACAGCAGTGCTGTTCGTTGATGCTGGAATAAGCCCAACACATTTTGCAGATGTGAACACTTTAAAAGTAGTTCACATATGGAATGATTTTGTTCTGTTCTAAATTTTCTTCATTTT
This sequence comes from Lissotriton vulgaris, assembly GCF_964263255.1. Taxonomy (NCBI): domain Eukaryota; kingdom Metazoa; phylum Chordata; class Amphibia; order Caudata; family Salamandridae; genus Lissotriton; species Lissotriton vulgaris. Next base: position 30,846,257 of record NC_141686.1, on the reverse strand, counting down.
TTAAACTTTTTTCTTTTTTAGGCCCTGCTTCCCCGCTCACTATCTGAATGCTGGATCACTCCTCTCCAGCACATCCTGCTCTGGTGCACCCTCCCTGCATGTTCTTCTTTGTTTACATTTCTTCCTTCTTCGACCATTTGTGTCCTCACATGAGTGATTATGATTGTACTATGTTTATCTTGTGCACTACAGTTGACTATTTTTAACCTTTCATGTTTTTATGCACGGAGTGTATTTTATGTGTGCTGTTATGGTTTTATAAGAACCGAAATAAAGATAGAAATGAGATGAGTGTCTCAAACTAGACCTGTTTTGCCCTGCAAATAGTTCGCCTCTTCTAAGCCTATCCTGCTGAGGAAGTGGAAGCTCCGCAGGCCTCAAAGTCTGCCTGAGGCATGTTGAACGAGACCCGTGCTCTCCATTATGTCAATCAGATGTATAGCATCCTTGTCGTTAGGGTCCTCCAAATGAATATTAAAATCACCCAGGATAGTGAAATCCGACGACTAAACCACAGTGTCCAGAAGTTAGCTCAAGGCCTGTAAAGAAGCTATTTTGTGGCCGGGGCTCGATAAATGAGTAAACCTGCAAACGAATAATTGTTAGTGAGCTGAATTTTGAAGAAGATGCTTCAAGATCAGTGAGACAATTCTAATTTATAAGCGTACTTTTCATAGTGCTACGGTAAATGATGGCTAAACTGTCGCCTTTTTTCCTAGCACAGTCTTGTCTGTGTATAGGGAACCCTGTATGACTGCAGTGACCGTTTCTGGGTCTGAGGTTCTGTCTGTCCATGACGCCGTTATGAAGGTAATGCAATCTCGGGAGATTACTCCTGAGTTTGCAGAAAGTCTGCACACTCCAGAGCCTGTTTGACTAAAGACCGTGTATTAACTAGCGTGCATTGGAAAGTATTAATATGAGCGTTGGTTTTAGGGATGAGGCTACCCTCATTTGGAGCATTCTGTTTTTTTGATTAAAAGAGTAAGGCAGCACCTGGCACATGGGAGCCCCTCTTCAGGGTTAGTAGGGCACAGAATAGGACCAGGACAGTGTTTACCTGTGTATTAAGGCCAAGAAGCTGATTGATCTCTGGAGTACTGCAGAGCGGAGGAGAATTCTGCTGGAGAACCGACATGGTGCCTCAAATACAGGATAGTTTGTCATCTTATGCTGTTGACTAGTATTCCTAATTCTGATTGGCAGTGGACAACTCATTAAGTTGGCTTTTTGTATTTACTGTTGCCAAATTAAGGAGAGCCAAGACCTGATACGAACACATGGGACACATGTGATATTAGGAATATTAAACAAAGATGTTTGTTGACTCGGTTGAGAATACCCAGATACCACTTTCGATATTGCTGGAAATATTAATGGTTTAACCTCTTTTTGCTTGTTGACTCATATCAACCATTTTGTAAAAGTAATTGTGAGTATGAGCAATTGCAGAACTTTACAGCTGACAAAAGAAGGTGCCTCTACTGATCTCAATAAAACACTTCTGTGAAAATGGTGCACTTGAATGACCATCTTTTGTGAATAAATTGCACCAGTACTTTAAAACTTTTTTAAAATAATTCAGTTTATATTATTTTGTCAGACAACAGGTCGGAGCACATTGTAAATTAATGCCATCATTCGCCATGTATCAGACATGGTACAGACGTGTGCTCCCAGCAAACCATGATACAAACAAGCATTTACAATGCAATGGTCTCGGCATTATTAAAGGTAGAGCTATTGGCATAGCTCATTATTTTTTTTAAATCTTAAATGAATGGCATATTCATTTACATTGCCAATAGCTTAATCGTTAAATAAATGGCATTGTCATTTACAATGCCAATATGTTAATCGCTCGCAAATGCATGACCTATTGCATTTACACCCAACAAGAGCCACACACAAATTCACCCACACATACAGAGCCCCACACACACACACACACACACACACACACACACCAGAGCCCCACACACACCAGAGCCCCACACACACACACCAGAGCCCCACACACACACACCAGAGCCCCACACACACACACCAGAGCGCCACACACACAACAGAGCGCCACACACACACACACACACACAACAGAGTGCCACACACACACACACACACAACAGAGCGCCACACACACACACACACAACAGAGCGCCACACACACACACACACAACAGAGCGCCACACATACACACACACACAACAGAGCGCCACACACACACACAACAGAGCGCCACACACACACACACAACAGAGCGCCACACACAACAGAGCGCCACACACAACAGAGCGCCACACACAACAGAGCGCCACACACACACACACACAAACAGAGCGCCACACACACACACACACAACAGAGCGCCACACACACACACACAACAGAGCGCCACACACACACACACACAACAGAGCGCCACACACAACAGAGCGCCACACACAACAGAGCGCCACACACAACAGAGCGCCACACACAACAGAGCGCCACACACAACAGAGCGCCACACACAACAGAGCGCCACACACAACAGAGCGCCACACACAACAGAGCGCCACACACAACAGAGCGCCACACACAACAGAGCGCCACACACAACAGAGCGCCACACACAAAAGAGCGCCACACACAAGAGTGCCACACACAAGAGCGCCACACACAACAGAGCGCCACACACAACAGAGCGCCACACACAACAGAGCGCCACACACAACAGAGCGCCACACACAACAGAGCGCCACACACAACAGAGCGCCACACACAACAGAGCGCCACACACAACAGAGCGCCACACACACACACACCACAGAGTGCCACACACAACAGAGCGCCACACACACACACACAACAGAGAGCCACACACGCACGCACACACACACAACAGAGAGCCACACGCGCACACACACACCCAGAGCCACACGCGCACACGCACACCCAGAGCCAGACACACACCCACCCACCCAGAGCCAGACACACACCCACCCACCCAGAGCCAGACACACACACACCCACCCAGAGGCAGACACACACACACCCACCCAGAGCCACACACACACACACACCCAGAGACAGACGCACACCCACCCACCCAGAGCCAGACACACACCCACCCACCCAGAGCCAGACACACACACACCCACCCAGAGCCACACACACACACACACACCCAGAGACAGACGCACACCCACCCACCCAGAGCCAGACACACACCCACCCACCCAGAGCTAGACACACACCCCCACCCAGAGCCTGACACACACCCCCACCCAGAGCCAGACACACACCCCCACCCAGAGCCAGACACACACCCCCACCCAGAGCCAGACACACACCCCCACCCAGAGGCAGACACACACACCCCCACCCAGAGGCAGACACACACACACCCACCCAGAGGCAGACACACACACACACCCACCCAGAGGCAGACACACACACCCACCCACCCAGAGGCAGACACACACACCCACCCACCCAGAGGCAGACACACACACCCACCCACCCAGAGGCAGACACACACACCCACCCACCCAGAGGCAGACACACACACCCACCCACCCAGAGCCAGACACACACACACACACACACCCACCCACCCAGAGCCAGACACACCCACCCACCGCCAGACACACACCCACCCAGAGCCAGACACACACACACACACACACCCACCCAGAGCCAGCCACACACACACACACACCCACCCAGAGCCAGCCACACACACACACACACCCACCCAGAGCCAGCCACACACACACACCCACCCAGAGCCAGACACACACACACACACCCACCCACCCAGAGCCAGACACACACACACCCCCACCCAGAGCCAGACACACACACACACACACACACAGAGCCAGACACACACACACCCACCCAGAGCCAGACACACACACACACACACACACACACACCCAGAGCCAGCCACACACACACCCACCCAGAGCCAGCCACACACACACACACCCACCCAGAGCCAGACACACACACACACACCCACCCACCCAGAGCCAGACACACACACACACACACACCCAGAGCCAGACACACACACACCCACCCAGAGACACACACACACACACACACACACACCCAGAGCCAGACACACACACACACACGCCCAAAGCCAGACACACACACACGCACACACACCCAGAGCCAGACACACACACCCACCCAGAGCCAGACACACACACCCACCCAGAGCCAGACAAACCCACCCACCCAGAGCCAGACACACACACACCCAGAGCCAGACACACACACACCCAGAGCCAGACACACACACACACACACACACACACACCCACAGACAGACACACACACACACGCACACGCACACACACCCAGAGCCAGACACACACACCCACCCAGAGCCAGACACACACACCCAGAGCCAGACACACACACACACACACACACACACACACACACACCCACCCACCCAGAGCCAGACACACACCCTCCCACCCAGAGCCAGACACACACCCTCCCACCCAGAGCCAGACACACACCCACCCACCCAGAGCCAGACACACACCCCCACCCAGAGCCTGACACACACCCCCACCCAGAGCCTGACACACACCCCCACCCAGAGCCAGACACACACCCCCACCCAGAGCCAGACACACACCCCCACCCAGAGCCAGACACACACCCCCACCCAGAGCCAGACACACACCCCCACCCAGAGGCAGACACACACACACCCACCCAGAGGCAGACACACACACACCCACCCAGAGGCAGACACACACACACACCCACCCAGAGGCAGACACACACACACACCCACCCAGAGGCAGACACACACACACACCCACCCAGAGGCAGACACACACACCCACCCACCCAGAGGCAGACACACACACCCACCCACCCAGAGCCAGACACACACACCCACCCACCCAGAGGCAGACACACACACCCACCCACCCAGAGCCAGACACACACACCCACCCACCCAGAGCCAGACACACACACACACACCCACCCACCCAGAGCCAGACACACCCACCCACCGCCAGACACACCCACCCACCGCCAGACACACACCCACCCAGAGCCAGACACACACACCCACCCAGAGCCAGACACACACACAGACACACCCACCCAGAGCCAGACACACACACACACACACACACCCACCCAGAGCCAGCCACACACACACACACCCACCCAGAGCCAGACACACACACACACACACACACCCACCCACCCAGAGCCAGACACACACACACCCACCCAGAGCCAGACACACACACACACACACCCAGAGCCAGACACACACACCCACCCAGAGCCACACACACACACACACACCCAGAGCCAGACACACACACACACACACACACACACACACACACACACACACACACACACACACACACACACGCCCAGAGCCAGACACACACACACGCACACACACCCAGAGCCAGACACACACACCCACCCAGAGCCAGACAAACCCACCCACCCAGAGCCAGACACACACACACCCAGAGCCAGACACACACACCCAGACACACACACACACACACCCACCGCCAGACACACACACACACACACACACACACACACGCACGCACACGCACACGCACACACACCCAGAGCCAGACACACACACCCACCCAGAGCCAGACACACACACCCAGAGCCAGACACACACACACAGAGCCAGACACACACACACACACACACCCACCCAGAGCCAGACACACACACACACACCCACCCAGAGCCAGACACACACACCCACCCAGAGCCAGACACACACACACACACCCAGAGCCACACACAGAGCCACACACCCACCCAGAGCCAGACACACCGACACCCACCCAGAGCCAGACACACACACAATGGACAAGATTATTAGTTACAGTTCTTGAGCTCACACTCCCCCCCCCCCCCCCCCACCCCACTTATCTACCAAGACAAACACAAAGCTGTGTCCCTCCGCGCACACCCTCATCCATCCAAGTGTCACTTATTTAACTTGTCCCGAAAGATTTCCACCCACACCTAAAAATAAAGTAAGCGTGCTAATTAGCATATAGGTGTGACATAGCTTCTTTCCAGTCCATCACTGCCTGGTGTGCAGTGTATTCACCTAGGAACCTTTAGGACTGGGCTGCTAGAATTGAACAGGTGTATTAATCTCGTGCTGGTTGCAACGTGCACATATGATCTTGCCACGGAAGACAGCATGCTTATTTCAAACCAACTAGGAGGGTTCTTGGCCCACCACTAAGATGTGACCTGCAGGTCAGCAGAGTTTCAGATCCCGGCCAGGTCAAGTCAGCCTTTCTTACTAACTCGATGAATGCCAAACATTAAACAGTACTATTTTCACACAAATAAAGTTCCAAGTAAAGGGCTACAAATAAATCGCCACAGAACGAATTTTGAAATTCCCTGCCTCAACCATTAGCTGAGAAAGCAGAATGCTTTTATTTGACAGTTTTTTTCTCAAAGCACAAAGGCCAACCATTCGCGTCATTATTTCCTCTGAACCCCGACCGCAACAAAAGGTGAAATTGTGAGCAGTTTCTTGTTCAGAGAAAAAGTGACACCCAGGTCCCCTCAGGCTCGACCTGTGGGCGGGAAGCAGAGGTAATAAAAAGCACCGTGTGAATGCCCTTTGGGAGGACTCGACAGCAAACACTGCAGTTATGATAACTGGTGGTGAAGTAAAATGTGACTACGTCTGACGCCTGGTAAGGGCGCATCCCCTCAGCCTGAGTCGGTGTGGGTGCGTCACGCCAGAGCCAGACACACACACCCACCCAGAGCCAGACACACACACAGACACACCCACCCAGAGCCAGACACACACACAGACACACCCACCCAGAGCCAGACACACACACACACCCACCCAGAGCCAGACACACACACACCCACCCAGAGCCAGACACACACACACACACACACACCCACCCAGAGCCAGACACACACACACACACACACACCCACCCAGAGCCAGACACACACACACACACCCAGAGCCAGACACACACCCACACCCACCCAGAGCCAGACACACACACACACACACACACACCCAGAGCCAGACACACACACACACACACACACACACACACACCCAGAGCCAGACACACACACACGCACACACACCCAGAGCCAGACACACACACCCACCCAGAGCCAGACAAACCCACCCACCCAGAGCCAGACAAACCCACCCACCCAGAGCCAGACACACACACACACCCAGAGCCAGACACACACACCCAGACACACACACACACACACACACACACACCCACCCACCGCCAGACACACACACACACACACACACACCCAGAGCCAGACACACACACCCACCCAGAGCCAGACACACACACCCAGAGCCAGACACACACACACACCCACCCAGAGCCAGACACACACACCCACCCACACCCGTCACGCACCCACACCGACTCAGGCTGAGGGGATGCGCCCTTACCAGGCGTCAGACGTAGTCACATTTTACTTCACCACTAGTTTGTCTCTTCCAAATTCTGCACCATTGTTGCAGATGAACACACACACACACAAACATATCCTGTTCCCACTCACCTAACAGCCATATCCCCGACTCTCTATGAGAGCGCAACTACCCAGAGACACCCACAGAGACGGGTATTTTCCAGTCCCCTAGACATACTTTACTCCCACACTCACACCCACCACCCTTACTGGAACCCCCACGCCCCCAACACAGCCACTTCCTCCAGGCTACCCACACTAGCTCACGTGGACCAAGGTAGGCAGAGCCATACCGAGGTAAGTCAACACGTGTGCTAGGCACAGATGCCACTCATTTGGTTCCATGTCTCAGACGGCAATGGCAGGCACAAAACGATGGAATGTAATGCAGCCCCGACTAATTATTAGCGGCTGAGATTATTTCAGGCAGTCCACTCCCACCCGTCACTTTTTTGTTTCGTTTGATCAATCAGCTACCCCGGATTTGTCCTTCGGATCCCCTGGAAAGGACCTTGCTATCTCGGGTGTCAGGGGTGACGAAGGCAGCGCAAGTAGGAAGTAAATGCGGTTCTCGGATTCCTCTGTAGATGCTATGGCTTCCAGTCCTTGCCCATCCGGTAATCTGGCCCCTCAACCGTAAACACAAGGCTATTCAAGGGATAAAGGTGGGACAAAGTTATGTTATGTTATGTTACTGGGTGTTTTGTAGAGCGCTCAGCTGCTCCAAGAGCGTCCCAGCGCTATAGATCCTCTTCACAAAATACCAGCAACAAACAGGACAGCCAAAGGGTACTAGAAATCCAAGGAACAACTTACAGAACTAAGAGAAGTTTTAAGTCCTTTTCTAAAGGCAGACAAATTAGGGCACGTTCGCAGCATCAGGGGCAGAGTGTTCCAAAGACGGGGGGCAAGGTAGCTAAAGGAGCGACCTCCACAGCGAACACGTCTCACTACCGGCACTATGGCATAGGCCTGGGCAGCAGACCTCAAGGGTCTAGATGGAAGATAGAAATTGACTCTTCTCTGCAAATAGCCAGCGCCGAGATTGTGAAGCGCCTTAAAAGCTGTAGTTAAGGCCTTAAATGAGATGCGCTTGCGAATCGGCAGCCAGTGCAGAGTGGCAAGGAGATTGCTCGCCCTGGCTCTTATGGTAAGGCTAAAGATTGCCCTGGCTGCCGAATTTTGGACTATCTGCAGACGGGTCAGCAGATATTCAGGAAGACCCAAGTAAAGGATGTTGGCATAGTCTAGGCGAGAGCCTATTAGGGCCTGCACCGTTATCATCTTGTGTTCCAAAGATAGGTACGGCAGAAACTTTCTCAACATCCTTAAGATGGCGAAGCACTTCCCAGTCAGGCCAGCTACCTGGGCTTTGAAGGAGAGTGTGTTATCGACCAGCATGCCCAGATTCTTTGCTGTAACAGAATCGCTGGCCGGGGGGAACATGGCCGAAGGCCACCAAAGCTTCCATCTCGGGTCGGCAGGACAGCAAAAAAACAATATCTCGGATTTGTCAGAGTTGCATTTGAGGCCGCTTTTCCCGAACCAATCAAACACAAACTCCAGGCACTTCCGGATGGCCGCCCCGTCGAAGTCACAGCCCTTTTCACACATGAACAGGAGCTGTGTGTCATCCGCATAGGATACGATCTGGGCCCCTAGCTCCTCCACACGTGCCGCCAATGGTGTCATGAAGATGTTAAAAAGGGAGGGGCTGAGTATGGAGCCCTGCGGAACCCCCACCTCAAGCTGCGGCATAGGGGCGGAGAAAGGGGGGGCCCAGATTGTTTGTCTGCGGTCGGCCAAGAAAGATTGAAACCATTCGAACACCGTTCCCCTTAGGCCAATCTCCCAGAGTCTTGTAAGGAGAAGGTCGTGGGGGACGGTGTCGAAGGCCGCCGACAGATCTAGCATGATGAGCAAGGCCTTTCCACCCCTGTCCAGAGTTTCCTTCACAGCTTCGGTCACCTCGAGTAGAGCAGTTTCAGTACTCAGGTTAGATCTGAACCCCGACTGTGACTGATGTAATAAGGAATTAACCTCTAGATAGTTGGTTAAGGTGGTGTGTACATGCTTTTCCGCTAATTTGGCCAAAGCGGGCAGCAACGAGATTGGCCTATAGTTGGAATGCAATTTGGCATCTGCATTTGGTTTTTTAATCAGGGGAAGGACTAGGGCCTGTTTCCAAGATGAGGGGACTTTGCCCGCGCTCAGGGATAAGTTTATAATAGGGTTGATGATAGGGTTGAGAGCAGGTGCCAAAGTCGCAAGATACTTGGCAGGGCAAGGGTCAGATGGAGAGCCAGATTTCAAGTTGGATAAGAGGTCAAGTGAGGCCTGAAGCTCTAAAGCAGGGAAGCAGTCAAGAATAGGACCCGGGGTATACGTGTCCGATACAGATGAATGTATCCTGGGATTAAGAGAGCCGTCAGCCCCGGATCCCGAAACCGAGAAGTTATGGGCTCCTTGCAAGGCCGACTGGATGGTACGAATTTTAGTAGTGAAGAATGCTGCAAGCTCCGTGATCTATGGTTCCGAGAAGACAGACGTAGGAGTGCAGCAGGAGGGAGAGAAAGGGTCAAGCAGAGGACACCATTGGCTGTCTGATGGTCCCTGATGTAAATTTGTGTTACCCCCAACTTGCGCTACCCCCGACATTTGGACGCATTGATATGCCACATGAACAACCCCGTGAAAGGAGGGAGTGGGGGAGGGCGGAGAGGTATTGCCCGGCACCCACCCTGCCCAGGTACAGCTCGTCTAGCCGGTCGTCGATCCACTTCTCCACGTCCAGCCTCTTCTGCAGCTCCTTGCGGTCATATTTAACCGCCACTCGGGCTTGGCGCTTCTGGATGCCCCCGTGGCCACCCGGGGACCGGTTACCCCTGCACGGGAGGAGTGCAGCTTGCACAGCCCCCGCTTCCCCAGCTTCTGGTCTGCCATCGGATGGAGGAGACCGCGAAGTGACGCACCTCTGCTCTCCCGGTTCTAGTTCTTGAGTTACCTGCCCGGGCTTTAATCCAGTGCAGATGCCCGGTACTTTATGAACCGTTGGATGTTGCGGTGGAACGTGCACAGCTGAGTGCAAGGGCTAGAAGAGGAGGGCAGTCCGGTGAGGAGGGCGGCGTCCAGTGTATACTCCGGGTGTATTTAGGTTAAAAGGTTGTGTGTACTGAAGGTGTAGATGGAATACCACGCAAGATTAAAGACGCCCATAGAGATGTCAGTGCAAGGCCTGGACTGTCCAACTACAGGGCAAAGGGCGCGTTACCCACCCGGTATGCACCCAGCAGGAGACCGACTGGAACACACTGTGACAAATTGTGACAGTTTGACTCAGACTCATATCTGAGGGTGAAACCTCTGACTCGTGTACTTCACCCAAACTCCAGCGCTCCGAGGCTCTAGAGATTGGTGTGGCTGGGGGCAGCCACACCAATCTAGAGACTCGGAGCGCTGGAGGCACTAATGTTTTTACCACGAGCACCGAGGCCCTCGTTTAGAGTGACCCGGAAAATGCGCCCGCACAACGCCGCATTTCTAATAATTGGGATGCCACTAACTTAGAGGTTGTAAACAAATCCTGCCCTTTATGAGCTGAACCACGAGGGTCTGCTAAAAAATGTGGAATTAACGAAAGAACCCGTAATTCGAGGTCCGACTCTTATTTCCCCCCAGACTTTCACACAGAGATTTCAGTGTGAAAGTAAAGTGAGCTGCAGTGTTGCAAAGCATCTTCTCATTCCGAAGGCGCTGGTGACTTGTGACCGGCCCATGGGGATTAAGCCGTGATATATACTGAGTGCTTTCTGCTGTGCGTGCCACAAACAAAACTCATGGGCAGACCAACAGCACCCCAGCTGCACAGTCCGCGGCTCCAGATCACCCCTCCCCCAGACAGTACATTAGTGGCAAACAATTGCCCTGTGTGATCCCAACTCCCGCAGCCATTCATTTTTTTTCCATTTGGTCGTGAAACTACTCCGGTACCATCCTGTGGGCTTCACACCAGCCTGCACCCCAACTGATCAGAGCGAGTCTGTCAGCTGTGCAGAGTCGGGCAGGCAGTGGCACTGCTAGTTACCATGCTGCAATACCCGCTGTAAATCTGGGAGTCTGTCGCTTTTTGCTTCAGAGTGTATGTTTTCTATATTCTGCTTACAGCTTGGGTTTTCAGTAAGCGCGAGCTCCCAGGCACCCTCGGCTGACCGGCAGGACGCAGCACTGGCTCGCGGACTTACGTGTGAGGATCATGGTCTCCTGCTTCCCCCGGCACATGGGCGCTCAGCGCGCTCTTCTGGACGGGTTGGTGCAGGCACAAGGGCAACCAGATGGAGGGGGCAAGGCTCGGACTACCTTCGCCTGCTGCACGGGGCTTCCAGCGCCGCATGGACAGAGCAGGCAGTGTGGGCGCGTCCCCACTCGTAAGAAATTAAATGGCATACATAGACAGGAAAATCGTTTTACCTTAGGAGAAGACGACATTAAACCTCCCAGAACACCACACGGCGGTCCCCGCATCAGTCGCCCCTTACCTCCGGAAGGCATGTGAGCACAGAAGGCCGGTGCCCGGCTCTTGTGAGAGCTGTGACCTCATCAGCGGGAGGGGGCGGGAAAAAGACACGGACAGCGGGAGGGGGGGCGGGAAATAGACACGGCACGGGCAGAAGGCAAGACAAGAACAAGAGGACAGCGAGGAGAGGACAGCGAGGAAGAAAACAAAATGGCGGCATAAAGCTCTGAGATTTTTCGGATTTGGGGGCGTGTTCGGTGTTCAAAAAGGGGCGTGGCCAAAAAGTGGAAAGAAGAACACCGAACACACCTCCAAATCCGAAAAGGACGGAGCCTATTTGGAGTAACGGCTCTCTCCTCCAATGGCTGCCCTCCATTTAGGAAGCCAGCCAATGGGAGAGAGCCAAAATTAGAGGCGGAATGAAGAGCCCCTCTAAGAGACATAAGATCACGCTACTTCCGGTTCTGACGAACCGGATAGTACCGAGACCTAAAAAGTGTGTGCCAGCACAAAGGTGAACAAGTGTGCGTTTGTATCCTAAAGTACAGGGTATTTTTACTTTCAACCCAGGTGAGATTCGGAGCAACTAGTCAATTGTTTCAAAAAACGTCCATGTGGGGAGTTATAGCATTGCTTGTGTACCCCACTATCAATATTGAAAGGGATGAATAACATTCAGCCAAGGGGCAACCCCACTTTGCAGAGTATGACCCTTCAGTAAGTGTTTTAGTTTTTTATTGTCAATCCAATTGATTCCCTTGCTCTTCTAGGTGTCGGTGCGTTTCAATCTCTTGACCTTTTGAATCCTCCTCAGGACGTGGACGGTTATGGAGATCCTCTGGCCAGTTCTATGAGATATCATTAAAAGCAAACTGGATTAGCTGGGAGAGGAATGTATTGTCAGCGATGTAGGCCTTATTTGAATATATGTAAGTATGATGGGGAGGGCTACCTGGAAATGATCCTGAAAGCAGTGATCCATCTTGAAAGGGCCAGCGTTGGAATTTCCCAAAGAGTGTTCTTTTCTGCATCGAACCTCCTTCTCTTTTGTTACAAGCCCTTAATCCCACTCTATATCTGCTTGGGCTCCTAATTTTCTTCTCAACTATAGAATTTGGAAACCGCAGGTCACTGCATTTATTTGTAGGTCGAGCCTAGACCGCTCTTGCGCTGTCTGGAAGATCTGTTGTATGTCCTTTGTGGGATCAGGAGATCAGCCCTAGGATTGGTCTGCTTCCGCCTTTGTTTAGGGACTTTTTTTCTGTTCAACTGCCTCTATTGAACTGTCTAGATAAAAAACGTCCAGTAGAGGTCAGTAAAATAACAGAATTGCTTTTTGCTTGTTCAACTGTCTACTATCCCAGTTCTCCTAGGTACAAGGAGACTCCCCCTTCTTATGAAATCCCCTAGACCTCCCCAGCATCTGAGAACTATCCCCCCTGTCCCTCAACACAACAACCTGACCCCTCTCCCCTACATTGCATGTTGATCAACTGCCGATCCGCCTCCCGCCACGCCACTGAGATTGCAGAAACAATCCTCAGCGAAAACATCGACATAGCATTCCTAACCGAAACCTGGCTCACCGCCCACTCCACTCCGATCCTCGACTTGCTCATTCCCCCAGGTTACTCAATCATCAAGAAAGATAGAATCAAACAAACAGGAGGAGGACTTGCACTCATCTTTAAAACTGAACATATCATGCTTGTCGAGTCTCAAGACCCTTCATCCTTTGAATACCTTTGCGCAGATCTCTTTATTCACGACTCCCTCACCACTCGGCTGCACACCATCTACCACCCCCCTGGAAATTCTATCTCTTTTACTGAAGAGATGTCTGACCTCATTATCCAATCCTCTCTATCACACTCTAAGAATATCTTCCTTATTGACTACAACGTCCACTGTAACAAAATTGATGACCCTGCTATCACTTTTAAGAATACCATGGAAATCACCAACATGACCCAACTCTGCCATTCTCCCACTCACAATAAAGGTTCCACCGTAGATGCTATCATACCTAGCAATGATCTAGCCTCCCTCTCTAGTATACTTCCTATCGACTGGTCTGACCATTACCTCGTCCTCTTCTACGTGAAGAGACCCACGAATCACCCCGCCCCCATCAACACCCTACCTAAGAAATCTACACGCAACCTTCACCTTATCCCTCTTGATGAACTGGAATCCACAATTAAAACCTGCTTACTTCGCCTCCCTCTCTCTGACAGTACTAATGACCTAACCAACCATTATAATAACTCTATTCTCCAAGCCCTTGACGAAATTGCCCCAATTAAACTCAAACAACAAAAAAACAACCCTCCAAAATCCTGGTTCAACTCTGAACTTAATAATGAAAGACGATCCCTAAGACAATCTGAACGTGTTTGGAGAAATCATCCCACCGATGACAATCTTACCCTCCTCAGAACTGCCAGAGTCCAATACAAAAAACACATCTACAATAAAAAAGCCTCCTTTCTCCGGTCACAACTTGACCAAGCTAAAAACCGACCTAGAGAACTCTTTAGCATTGTTAAAAAACAAACCTCCACTGGCCCTCCTAAAATATATGCCTCTGTTGACAAATGCGAAGAAATCGCCAGCTTTTTTAGCAACAAAGTCAATAAGATAGAACTATCCTTCTCCTCCCTTCCCCCCCCCCTCTCTCCAACCCTCCCACACTCAACACACCCTCCACAACACCCCTTTATCTCTTTCGTCAACTCTTCCCACTCTCCTCGACCCATCTCTTACCCTTCCTGCTCTCGCGCATTCAGACCTCTCTCCTAATAGACTCATAACTAAAAATAATGCTTCTTGGATTGAATTTAGTCCAGTTTCAGTGTCATCGATCATTAACATCATGACTAAACTCAAACCTTCCTCCCATTCCAAAGATCCTCTTCCCGCCCATTTGGTCCAAGACCTCAAATCTACCATTGCCCCTATTTGGACCAATATCATCAACTCCTCCCTTGGTTGCGTCCCAGCCTCCCTTCAGCTTGGTCAAATCTCTCCCATCCTGAAAAACACCACTGCCGACCCAAATGACCTTAACAACTTACGCCCTATCTCTAACCTTCCTTTCCTCTCTAAAGCCCTGGAAAAATGTGTCCTATCACAACTTGAGAACCATATCCTCGACTTCAATCTCCTTGATGTTTTTCAATCAGGATTCAGAAAAGGTTATAGTACAGAAACTGCAATGTTAAATATCACAGATGACATTAATCGCTCCCTTGACAATGGTGAATCCTCACTATTGATCCTCCTTGACCTCTCTGCGGCATTTGATACTGTCCATCATCCCACCCTTCTAAACACCCTCAAAGATCGATTTGGCTTGGAAGGCACTGTACACAAATGGTTCTGCTCATTCCTTCAAAACAGATCACAGCAAATCAAGCTTAGCCACTTCCTTTCTAATCCTCAACCTGTCTCACTCGGGGTCCCTCAAGGATCCATCCTATCCCCAACCCTTTTTAACCTTTTCATGGAACCACTCACCCTCATTCTCAAACAAGCTAAAATAAGTTACCACCTCTATGCCGACGATACCCAATTATACTACAAGATCAAATCCCACAACGACATCCTTCACCTCAACGACACCCTAACTAAAGTACAAGCCTGGTTCCATCTAAACCATCTCAAACTGAACCCCAAAAAAACAGAAATCATTCTTTTCACCCCCCAAAACAATACCCTTCCCATCCAAATCTGGATCAATGATATCAAAGCTCTCAATTGCTCCCTCTCCACCTCTAACTCTGTTAAATCCCTTGGCATCAGCATCGACCAGAATCTCAACCTCATCCCCCACATTAATAATGCCGCCAAAAGTGCTCTTTTCACCCTTCTCCACCTCAAGAAAATCAAACCTTTCATTCCAGCTGATGATTTCAAAATCGTTGTCCAATCGCTAGTCCTCTCCAGGATTGATTATGCTAACGCCACCCTTGCCGGCACCCCTAAAACCCATCTTGCACCTATTAAATCTGTCCTCAATCTAGCTGCCCGACTTATCTCTGACTGTAAAAGATTTGACCACATATCGCCCGTCCTCAAAAATCTTAATTGGCTCCCAATTGAAGGAAGATCCTCTTACAAGATTGCCTGTATCACTCTCAAAGCTCTTCATCAAAACATCCCGCCTACCTTGCAACCAAACTAAAAAAAGCAGGCTGCACCAGGTCCCTGAGAAGCACCGACTCCCTTCTCCTGATCCCACCCAGACTTAATTGCCAAAAAACTCCATCCCGTGCATTCTCTGGTAATGCTCCTACCATTTGGAACTCACTCCCCAAAAACCTTCGCTTCAACCCCTCTTACCCTCTTTTCAAAAAAGAACTCAAACTACTTCTCCACAACAAATATTGGGGTACCTAGCATGTCCACTCTCTCTACCCTTATACCCTCCCCCCACCTTGTCTGAATTCAACATCTTCTCCCCTGTTAACTGTTTCGCCTATTTTTAATTTGTACCTGTCTCTTACTCCCCCCCCCCCCCCACCTTATCACATACTTTTTGCAATACTGTACCCCGTTGCTAATTCCGCATATATTGCTATTTTATCTTATTGTGTCTAACTCTGTTGTAAAGCGCTCTGATACTCCAGGGTCCAGCAGCGCTATATAAAACCCTCGAAATAAATAAATAAATAAATAAATAAATAAAATACCAGTATTGCTTTCTACTTTATTTTTTTGGCAACTGCCTCTATTTAACTTTCTTGATAGAAAACAACCAACAGAGGTCAGTAAAATACCAGAATCACTTTAGCATTCCCTAGATTTCAGGCCATGCAAACTTGTATTCAACAAGCACCCATAGACAATATTTTTTCAAATCTTGTATTTTCACTGATATGACCACCAAAGGGGCTGCTTTTATATTAAAAACAGAGGTTTGGCCAATACAATTTCCCGCTTATAGGCCGTATTTCTCTCCATGTTTTCCCTTAACCGGCGTGTTACGCAATTTAGTGCTTACTTTACTTCCATGTTAAAGAACAGTAGATGTTTCCGCACCCAGGCTAATGTGCTGCATAGCTAAATACATATAAGGTCCCAAAGGCGAGACCGATTGCATTGCAAATGCTTGTTAATCGGTTGTTTCCGTATTTTTCATGCTATTGTTTCTCCTTGTTAGCCCTGAGCTCTGATCCTCCGCCTGTCCATGTCTCCTGGCTGAGGGTTTTTATTAACCAGTCCGTTCTCAGTTCTCGCCTGAGTTGTGTTTTTGTTTAGATGCTTACTAGGCCTGGTTTCTTAGCAACTACATTTTGCCAGCTGGCATGGGAATAATTTTTCTTTCAGCACTTACGTTTCCGTAGCTTGGGTCAGGCAGGTGCCTGTTTCTGTTCACCAGCCTTTCAGAGGCATAGCACATGGCCAAGTTGGTGCGGGTGTTACTCTTTTTAGGTCATTTAATCTGATATATATATATATATATATATATATATATATATGTATATATATATATGTATATATATATATATATATATATATATATATATATATATATATATATATATATATATATATATATATATATATATATATAAATATAAATCTATAGGTAGTTGCCCACCATGCAGGAAAAAACTCGCTGCTAGATGCCAGGCAAAGGTCGAAGGTATGGTTTGTTGCAGCGAGTTGTGTTTTTGTTTAGATGCTTACTAGGCCTGGTTTCTTAGCAACTACATTTTGCCAGCTGGCATGGGAATAATTTTTCTTTCAGCACTTACGTTTCCGTAGCTTGGGTCAGGCAGGTGCCTGTTTCTGTTCACCAGCCTTTCAGAGGCATAGCACATGGCCAAGTTGGTGCGGGTGTTACTCTTTTTAGGTCATTTAATCTGATATATATATATATATATATATATATATATATATATGTATATATATATGTATATATATATATATATATATATATGTATGTATATATATATATATATATATATATATATATATATATATATATATATATATATATATATATATATATATATATATATATATATATATATATATGTATATATATATATATAAATCTATAGGTAGTTGCCCACCATGCAGGAAAAAACTCGCTGCTAGATGCCAGGCAAAGGTCGAAGGTATGGTTTGTTGCATGGAAATCATGCAGGCTCAGCAGGACACACATGAGAACAGCACCCCCTTGGACTTGAAATCCGTCCAAAGCCGGGCGTATCCAAACACCACCTTTCAGTGTTCCATCGCCTCATTAATGGCGTTTTCTTTGGTTCACTTTTAGGATTCGGGACCAACTAGCTAGTTTACAGTGCTTTTCATCATTAAATAATTACTTTTAATGGGATTTGAACGTGTTTCTTAAATATATTTGAATGCTGGTTTCGTTGGAAATTAATTATGTAATTTGTCTTGTAGGGCACCTACTACTGAAACATATATTTAGATTTGTTTGAGTAATCAGAAAATGTACTTCAGCTCAGTTAAACATTTCTTGTTAAGTATTTATCTTTTATTGCCCTTAGCCAAAATGAACTACGAATTTGAAAGGTTCAGGGCCAGTCGACAGCCAAGATAAAAGGGTTGCGTTTGAAATGGCTCGTGCGAGGCGTGGACTTTCTTGAGTTGCAGCTAATGGAGGTTTTGATCTCTGCAAAATTTCCAATACTTGGAGACAAGCAAGTGTTTTTTTTATCCACACGTAACCTCTTAATTGACGCTTGTCCTTCCCACCAAAAGCTTTTAGTAATCAGCCTTGAAAGGTCTGCAACTAATAGCTCCTTCGTGTTGGTTGCCATTTCTATTAAATCGACTTTACGTGTGTCGGATTCCTATTAAATCTTCACTCCTTTTTGTCACTGCACTTCTGAGTACAAAACTTTTCTGAACAGTCAGGTCTTCTTTGGTAAAAGGACTGGAGCCATTACCCTATTAACTCAGTAGGATAGAGGAGGATGGGAGGCTGGTAATTCTCTATTTTCCTTCTAATGTACAAGTAAAAAGGCAGTTTTGTTCTGCTCTCGACCTACGAACGGTCTACGGTACTACAGCACCGCTCTTTTAGGATGAAATAGTTACTGGGCATTACTTCAGATACTCTTCTAGGCGTATTCCTGTTGTCTGTTGACTATAGGATACCTGTCTGCATGTACCCATCCATTAGAGTTTGTGTTGCTGTGGTTAGACATATTGCACATCAAAGAAGTGTAGGTGCACACTTAACTGAATCTTACTTTTTGGCACTGAACAAGAGATTCAGTATGAACTACCCAGTTAACAGGCAGATTTAGTTTTTTGGACTTAAGCTTTTCTTCTAATCTTGGGAAAGGTACATTATTTTTTCAAGAAGATGAGGTTAATTTGCTCTCACTTCGGAGTTTCTTTCAGTCCATCACTGTGAAACATGTTAAACCCCATTGTCTTACCTGAGGATCTCTAGATCTCAAAAGTATTTCCAGGTACAAGGGGCGCTGGCAGCTTGCACAGAAATTATACCTTGGTCCAAGATGCTCCACTATGTTTCTCTAACAAAATTCTATTGCCCCTCAAGGAATCATTCAATTCAATCTTTTTTCAAAATGATGTCACAGTCGTGATCAGTATTTAATTCAAAGCAGGAAACAGTCAACCAATACAAATAAATAACTATCGAAAAACAAGTTTTATTCTTGTATTTCCATTTTCCTTATTGTATTTTCTTTATACTTTGGCAACATACACAAAACTGAAAATTTACAATTGGTTACAGTCGTGTAAAATCACCATTTGCCAATAAATATGGACTTCTGAAATACCATAATATGCGACAAAATCACAATCATACGTGTATTTGTGTATACTCCAGTTACAACATATAAGCAAAATGGTGATATGATGTCATGAATTAAATACTGATCATGACTGTAACATCATTTTGAAAAAAGATTGAATTGAATGATTCCTTGAGGGGCACTAGAATTTTGTTATTGAAAATACCCAGTCCCTGGGGGATAATTGGGTGGCTCTCTGTTTTCCACTATGTTTCTCAGCCTTTTGGTTTGTTGTCTGTGGATTCCTCGCATATGACCTTGATGTTAAAGTTCATTTGGTGTGCACAGGCTCCGGGCTTGTGTCTGAATATTTGACAGCGGAGATGATATTCACAGTAAATGTCATTCTAAAGGGCTCAGTATCTAGAATTAGATTACAACTGGCTCTGTAAGTCTGGTGAGGACATAGGTAGCTCATTCGTCAAGTTGATGTGACTAGTCTTCCAGTTGCAGGAGTCGTGTTTTCCTTGTGCATACAAACCGCCATGGCGGGGGACCTAGATCATATCCTGATCCGTTTGCGTGCTTTGTGAGAAGACTGAGGTGATTTTCTCACTTCACCAGTCAGTTTGATGGTTGATAGGGCTGCAGAGGAGACGTTTGTTCTGTGAACGGGATATTTCAGATGAGAAACACTGAGTTCCCTCCCTCCCTCCCTCTTCCCCCCCCCGACCCCCTCCCCCACACACACATCGTTTACCAGACACTGTCCTTCACACCCTAAGGACAACAACGTGAGAGAGCAGATTTCCTATAACTATTTAGTAAGTTTCAGATTTTCATATTCGAGCAGCAGGTGATCAAGTATACCCTACGTGTTGCCACAAATATTTTACAGATGAAACATATATTGGATACCCATAATGTACCGTATCCAAAACTGAAAAGGAATACAAAAATGCCTTTTATGTAGGACTAGCTTACCCGTCGCGCGTTGCTGCGATCTCAGAAGAAAGGAAATTTAAGGAAACTTGTTATGATAACATTCAATTTACATTGTGTCATTTTTATTGAAACTTATTCATTTTAATATGGAAAACATTTTAAAGTGTTTTAATTGTTTATTTATTAGAGTGCTTGTGGATACACAGTATTTTTTGTTTTTCCGACTGGTGCGTACACAAATAAATCAGAAGGTTTTCCGACGCTTGAGCTGGCCACATACAGTTGTCCATGTGAGAAGCACGGATTCTCCAAATCTAGTCCACACACTTGCAGCGATTGTCCTTGTGTTTTGTTGATGGTCATTGCAAAAGCGAGGCGCATCGGAAACTGTAAACGTTCAGTATTGGGAAGATTATGAGGGCCCTGGGGGGCCGATATTTAACACATTTTTCTTTTTTTTATGTTGCCAGAAAACTTCACGGGAGTGTACTCAACAACTTTTAACAATTTTTTTGTTTTATTAATTTATTTTTTGGCCAGAAACCTTCGCGGGAGGGTACTTAACAACTTACCAAAGTTTCATACCGATCGGATGAATGATGTAGTAATGCATAAAGGACAAACAAACATACTTTCTTATATATATATATATATATATATATCTATCCTTTTTGTTTATAGATAGTAGAAGAATCATTGGAAACTTTGACCGGAACTTGGTATTCTTTAATAGCCACAGGTCCAGCTACCTTGCAAATATCCATGATGTTGGTACAACTGTAAGAAAATAGGATTCACATGCAAATAAACTTGATAAACCAGTACTTCAAACACGAATAATGTGTTTAAATTTAGTTCCCTCTAATTTATGTTGAATAATTCCACAATTTGAGATGTGTGTGCAGTGCAGGGAAATAAAAACAGAATGCGAGTTTCTCATGCTCCTATTCAACTATTGTTTAAAATTGATAAACGTGGGTGTTTCTGCACGACCTGTGCTTTGCTACTAAAAATCATATGTTGTCATAGAACATGACTTGTTTGGATCCCTACTGTTATGCCAAATTGGGAACTCCAATTTTTAGTATTTATTTCAACTTTTTTTTCTTGTTTTTACGAAACTGGCAATGTCAGTCTGACATATTCTTTTTGTTTGTATTTTTTATTTTTGAATTTTATCTTGTTTATCAACGATATGGAACGTTTAAAATTAAATAACATACCACTATTTCAAAATCAGTATGTCGACATAAATATCATATTTGCAGAGAAACCAAAAATGGCGATTTGATGAGGAGCACTGTTCAAGTTCAAATAACTTTATTCTGCCATAGGGCCATAAAATCTACACAACAATTAAAAAAACAGTGCTAAATTACAATGCATAAAACATTCAGAAAAACATGTCAAAGACTCATATATTTCCTAATCCTACTAAAAGAGCGTATAAAACGAATGACTGCATGACAAACCAAGACAGATGAAATATGCTGCAAAAATGTCACACTCTTTAGCAGAACTACAGTTACGGGCACGTAAAATGGGGCATACAAATTTGCACCCAGAAGCAGAATAAAAACTACACAGGAGGGCGTGGCTTGGACGGCAATGCGGAGAGTTGCCTGAGTCTGGAGCTCCGCTACACCCCGGGATAAGAAGCGAGTCATAACGTGGTTCCAGCGTGCTTAACGAAGTATGAACTAGCGCAAAAAGAACCGGAACGTCCAGCGAACAGAAAGGCCAAGCCGACAGCAATCGTGGGAACAGCAAAGGCACTGAAAAACAAAAGTTTGGAGGTGGATGCCCAGATGTAACGGAGACACCCAAAATGACGCCTGCAAACTGAAGGACCCGCACGAGAGACAGAATAGGATAGCAGTGAAAAAGGAAGGGGTCTCCAGACTACTAGGTCAGTGCAACCACTCCCCTCACCCCCCCTCCACCCAACCCCGTGAGCTACCCCCGACACCGACAGACCGGGGACGCCCGTAGAGCCCCCACCCCTGCCCCGGCAATCGCGCAGCAGAAAACAAAACTGAAGGTGCGATGGGGGCAGCCATCTTGAGAGGGGCGCGGTGCGGAGCTGAGAAAAGCCGATCGCGGGCTTAGAGGCCAGGAGGCCAGAGCCAGAAGGCAGGTGTGCCCCACAAGCGGCAACTCTATAAGAAAAATAAAGGAATTAAGCAGGCGTAAGTGCCAACAAAACGCCGACTGGAATCTCTATCTCAAAATGGCACCCAGTAGATGAGTATCCTACAATAACCATAACATAGCGTGAACGGAAAAATAAGGAAAGGGATCCTGGTGGGTCTCTGTAATCAGCGAGATCAGGACAACAACCACGATCGCGCAGGCCCCGGACGAATTGGAAAACAAAACGTCCCCTTCAAACCTACGAACAAAAGCCGATCAAAATCAAAAACTAAACCGAAGGGAGACACAGGGGGCCGCCATCTTGAGCCACACCGCGACAGGCACAGCTTTGCTGACTAACAAAAAAAGATCCTACGCGCACTTGAGGATCTAATAGGGCCAAACAAAGGGAACAACAGGAGCGCCCACAGCAACACGAGCAGCAACAACCCGAAAATAAAACCAGAGGGGAAACAACTTGTGGCCTTGAGGACTGAACCAAGCGTAGGGGGAACACCACATGGGGATAAACAAAAGGGCGACACCAAAAAAAACGGAACTGCGGCCAGCACACAGAGCGCGGGTATCGGGGGTAGATGCAGCAAAACCACAATGCCTCAATATCCCCAGACAATCCAACCACGTCCCACCCCAGTGACCCTCGGAGCCTGAGACCTGCACCATCAGTGCTGCAATAATCCCCTGCAGACCAGGCACAAGCGAAGGGAAGGACACTAGAGGAACCGCACTGTCTACACCAGCAGGACCAGCGCAGGGGCACAATATAAGAAAGTGGCGGGAAAAAACGAGTCCCACAGCATCACAACACACAAAAAAAACAACACCTCACAGAGGCCCAAAAGGTGGGTCCTGAGGCCAAAAGACAAAACGAATCAAAACCAACACGGTGACGGTGGGCCACAACATAGACCTCCTCAAGAACCCGCATATCAACAGAAACCCAAGAACAGGAGAAGAAGGTTCGAGCTGCTCCAAACAAAGTGGGGGCTAAAAGCCATGGCCGGTAACGAAAGCAGAATCTCGCAACAATCAAAGAAAACCAAGCCAGAAGGGCTTACAGAGTCCCCGATCAAACACAAACCGGACATCAACAGCACACTAGACAGTATACTGAAGAAATTGGCTGAAGTCCATGACCTAGCCAAAACGACGAAGCAAACCACTGACACAATCCAACTTGAGCTGGCTGCAGTTAGAGCGGACATCCATGCAGCAAATAATAGGATCACAGTGGGAGAGCAGCGGGTGAGTGACATTGAAGACTGGGGTACCCGCACAAACAAGGCGATCGTCACTCTAACGAAGACAACAACAGCCCTGCAAAAGCAGGCAGCGGAGTTTGAGGACCGCAGCAGAAAAGGGAACATAAGGATTCTAGGTGTGCCGGAGGGAGAGGAAGAAAAAGTGGGCTCATGCGTGTCTCTAATACAGGAACTTATACCCAAGCTCATGAACATCAAATTTGATGATCCCTTCGAGCTAGACAAGGCATACAGAGTGCCGGCCTTTAAACTCACAAACAGATCGGGCCCCAGACCCATAATCTGCAAACCACTACGATCACATCACACTGAAGCCATTTTTGATATAGCAAGGAAAAATCCAAACCTTCAATGGAACGGCCACAAAATAATCCTAACGCTACTGGAAAACGACAGACATAAGGAAGGGATTTTTGGCCCAGAGAGACAAATTAAGAAAAGAAAACATGTTCTCCTTCGTGGGCCCCACCAAATTTAGAATAAGCAATAGAGGGAGAACACACATATTCGAGGACCCGACCGAGCTATCAAGATACCTTTTTGGCCCAACACAGCAAGAGATGGAAACGACAAGGCCGTCAGGCAAGAGGAGTGCGTCACCTGATCTACCTGCAGATTAGGGGACAGATGGAAGGGGAGAAAAGAAGTAACGCTGTGACCACTCAGGAACAATATGGAAACAGGAAAGCGAAATCAAGGAACAATAATGACCAACCTATATACCTCAAGAAAACAACAGCTACCTCAATGAACACTCGCAAAGTGAATAAGCCATGATCGGGAACGCCAGATCTGCAGCTCAACAAATAACAGAGCATTAACCCAGCGAACGATGGGGAGAAACACAATCAAGAGCGGCAAATAGACTTTTATATATCTCATATATATCCTTTATATATCCCATATATATCCTTTATATAGATAACAAACTCGGCGGGGGATAAAGCCCACCTAGCAGTAGATATGTATGAGTGTACAGATAGAAACGTAACCTAAAATGTCAGTAGAACCACCATAGCGGACTAACACATCCCGGGGAGAGGGTGGGGCGGGAGGGATCTTGCCGTTGCACGTCTACAGTACAATGGCTCAGCTCAGGGAGGGAGGGAGGGAGGGGAGGGTGATAGGGGGAAGGGAGTTTGTCTTGTCTGTTCTGTACGTCTGTTTTTATTTTGTCCATGTAAGTGCCCACGTCTGTTTTTATTTTGTCCATGTAAGTGCCCAAATATCGCCCGCTGTTAGGCCGCTTTGGGCCATACTGCTACTTCAAACAACTAACCCGAACCACTTTACGCAAGGTTTCCAAGTTCTGCTGCCACCAGCCCAGGGGCGCGCCCCAAGTAGAGAAATCAGACACGTGGGGGGCAAGGAGGGGTGGAGGGGAGGGAGGCGGGGGGGGAGGGGGTGTTGGAACGAGAAATACGACAAGGCCCATAAAAGGTAAACCATGACACATAAGAACACAGCTACGCCACACAATAACACAGCCCACCTAACAGACCTGAAGATAGTCTCCATCAACGTAAAGGGCCTAAACCACCCAATCCAGAGAGAGAAGATACTGGACTACCTAGCAAAGACCAAAGGGGATGTTATACTCCTACAAGAAACCAAACTCTCCTCGGACAATGCGGCCAAGCCCAGGGCAACTTGGATAGGACAGGTAGCCTGTTCACCTACAATAGGCAAGAAACAAGGAGAATTCACGCTAATAAACAGAAAATCAAAGATAGCCATTGAAAACCAGCAACATGACGAGGAAGGGAGACTGCAAATAACTGGCATTAGAAGAGGCGACAAAACTATACTAGTAGCCAACATATACGCGCCTAATACGGACGACTCAAGATACTGGGAGGGAATTGCGAAGAAAATGGAGGCAAACCCCCCAAATGACATGACTGTACTGGCAGGAGACTTCAACATGGCACTAGACTATACCCTGGATAGGCAATCAACGTCCCACACCATGCCCCCTTCCTCACACAACACTCTAATGAACATAGATTCATCCTGAAAGACCCATTGAGACTGCAACATCCCAATACCAGAGCCTACACCTTCTACTCTTAACCCACACAACTCCTACAGCAGAATAGACTATATCCTCATCTCAGGCTCGCACACACACGTCATAGAGCACACTGAAATAGTGTCAAGAACAGTTTCCGACCACTTATGCATCACCCTACATCTAGCAGATCGCCATAATGAATCCCCCTCGCGTATTTGGCGGTTCAACGTAGCCATGGCCAGACAAGAAGACCAAACTAGAATAGAACAAGTCATCAAGGACTACATCACACACAACGACACAACGGACATAGACCCTAAAGCCCTGTGGGATGCGCTGAAAGCGACAGTTAGAGGGACACTAATAGACATTAAAGCCAGGCGTGTTAGGGAAGCTAAAGCACCCCTAGACCAATTAGAAAGTGACATCAAGCGACTAGAAACAATACACATTGGAGACACGATGAACACTAATGTCCTAAACGAACTTACAGAAAAGAAATACAAATTCAACAAAATCCTGAGCGAAAGAGCAGGTCTGTGGATAAAAAAATACAAACAAATTAAGCTATGCGAGGCAAACAAGGCAGGAAAAATCCTAGCGTCATACCTCAAGCATAAACAGAGACAACATACCATCTCATCCATCACAGACTCAAACAACAAAACGCACACCCACCTCAAGACATCCTACGCACGTTCAGGGATTTCTACCAAAACCTCTACAAAAGAGACGAAAACCTAGACCAGGAGGTTTACAACCCATACCTGGGTAGGCTTAACCTGCCCAGGATTTCAAACAAGGAAGCCCTGTCGCTAGGACAAGAAATAAAAATTAAGGAAAACGAAAGGGCAGTCAAATCGCTTAAAGACAAAGCTCCAGGGCCAGATGGCTACAAAGCCTCCTTCTACAAAACCTTCCAAACTCACCAAACACCAATCATGAAAAAAGTCTTTAACCACTGCGAGAGGGTGGGGGATGTAACGGACTCCATGAAGGAGGGTAACATAATAGTCATACCCAAGGATGGCAAAGACGCACAACGGCCCCAAAACTACAGACGAATATCGCTTATCAACACAGACTGCAAGATTGATGCCAAAATCCTAGCCACAAGATTAAACCACGTGTTCCCGCAATTGATTAATTACACACAAGTAGGCTTTCTGATAACACGTATGTCCCATGATAATACAAGACTCCTCTGCCACCTCCTCGATCAAGACTCCAATTCTGCTAAACCGGCAGTAGCAATAATGCTAGACGCAGAGAAAGCCTTTGATAGAGTATCCTGGCACTTCTAGAACAGAGCATTCGAAGCGTACAATCTGGGAGAGAGCTTCATGCAGAAAGTGATGGCACTATATAAAACCCCCAAAGCACAGATAGCTATAAATGGGTCAATTTCACAACAATTCAATCTCTGAGGGACAAGACAAGGTTGCCCCTATCCCCAGCACTGTTCCCTCTAGCACTCGAGCCCTTGAGGAGTATACAGGGAGTCCCCATCAACAAGACCACAGCCAAAATTGCAGCCTATGCGAACGACATACTCTTAATAACAGAAGATCCAGCTACCTCTATCACAGCCTTATGGCCTCCATAGGGAGGTATTCTAACCACTCCGGGTACAAACTAAATAGAGACAAATCAGAATGCATGCCTCTCAACATACACACAACCAGGGAGGTAATGGGTGACGCGGGACTAACCTGGCAACCCGGTTTCGTCAAATACCATGGGATCCTATTCGGGAGGAACCTGAGGACCACTCTCGGGCAAAACGAGAAATTAACAATAGGAAAGATTAAGGGATTCCTGGAGTCCTGTTCACCCAAATTCATTACCTGGTGGGGAAGAGTAGACTCCATAAAGATGATCACTCCAGAGATCAACTACCTGGCGGGTATGCTCCCCCTCACACTTAGACGTTTTCCACCGCAAGGTAGAACAAATGATAAACAAGTTCCTATGGCAAGACAAGAAGCCTAGGATGAGCCTGCAAAAGCTAAAACTAGAGAAGAGACTTAAGTGGGCTAAACGTGGCGGACTTCAGAACTTTTCAGACTGCCTTCATAGCAAGACGGAATGTACTGGATCCTTCCAAACCAGAAATACACCCCAACCTGGCTCACTATTGAAAAGGCTTCCTAAATAATGCAGACCCAATGACTCTCCTCACAACCAACAAACAGGCACAAAAGAATAGCCACATACTCAAAAACACAAGATGCGCGCTACTTTAAAGTAGACCGAAAACTTGAACACAGCATCAAAAACTCGCACTGGTAATCCTTATGGTCAAACCCCAGGTTTAAATTATAGGGGGAAACCCATGTATATAGAATCATTGAAAAGACTAGGGTTCTCATACCCAGCCCATCTGGAAGACGAGGGAAACCCACGCACTTTTAACAATATAAAATCACGTCATAATCTACCGGACATAGAACACTACAATTCCTCAAAATCAAAACGGCCCTAGAAAAATCAAAAATAGCAAAGCACAAACCCTTGATTTTTCTATATATGGAGAATCTAAACTAAGTGGGCCACCAAGTGTCCCACTTATACAAACTCCTCCGACCTAACTCCTCAAACCTTAACACCAAGACAACAAGCTACTGGGAAGCACAGCTAGACACCACACTCACTGAGCAAGAATTCCACATCCTCTAGGCTTCCCCGTCGAAAAATATGATCTCCCCAGTGATAGCGCAAACAAAATTCTGGCTACTGCATAAGACATACTGGACGCCAGCGCGCCTCGCATCGCTAGGACTGAGGGGAAACCACTGTTGCTGGTACTGCGACACAGAGAGGGGCGACCTAGCGCACCTTATCTTTCACTGTGTGAAGGTTAGAAAATTCTGGAAAGAAGTCTTCACATTCATAAATGAGGCCCTTGGCTGTACGCTAAAAGAAGAGTTTGCCACACTTACCACTGCAATCATAGAGGTGGACATAAATACACAAGACAGAAACCTCCTAGAATTCCTTCTAACGGCAGGCGGCAAAACAGTGCTCGCCAAATGGAAAGACACACTCAAAGCCACATTCAAGGGTTGGATGAACTGGGTGACCTCCCTTAAAGGAGCCGACAACACAGTACTAAAACTCGCCATGGAAAACCCCAACAGGGAAATGTGGGCAGCCTTGGACAACTTCCTAGACCCATACGAACCCCCATGATCCCCGAATAACGGACGGTACTCACCAATAGGCTGACGAGGACAAATCGGGGTAGGTGTAGTGACAGTGAGACTAGACAAACCGCAATCTTAACCGCGCACACAAGCCGGCCAACCCAAGAATACGCGGCAGGGCCTATATGTTTTGTGTTATATGTGACACCGATGAATCCTGGAACAACCGCCAAGACTTACATGTTGTATGTTAAATGTTGCAAGGCAGAGGGGCAGGGAAACGCAGTCACTTGTACCATAAACAGACTAACATCAGAGACTGCGCTCCTTGCGATAACATACGCATTGTCTATATTGTGAATGCCTTATATTTATTATGAAAATACCAATACAAAAATATTAAATTTAAAAAAAAAAAAAACTACACAGCAATATGAAATGGAGACTGGATTGCTGGCTAGTGCCATTACACGGACAGCTGCGAAGAGATGGAAACCAGCTGCCCTGTAAAGTGTGAGCAACCAAGATTCAGCCTGAAACAAAGCTCTGTATTTGGGATCCAGTCTAGGTAAAATTCGGGACATGTCGAGGTGACCATCTCCATGTGATAGTCCACCGTGCCCAGAGCATTTGTTTGACTGGATTAAATTACATTTACTTAGAAAAAGGGACCGAAACAGAGCCTTCGAATTCCTGTTTAACACAGTAGTCGAGTGAAAATACTGCGGCACGCCCAAGTCAGTAAATGTTTTTTTAATGTATGCCAACCAGGGAATGTTAAGAGCATGGTCTAAAGTGATTCAATACGAAAGAACGTAGTGGAAAAATGTTGTATTAGTCAGCTCCAAACCTTTACCCGTCATAAAAGGGTGGGTAGTTTGACAGCATTCTTAATGTTCTTAATTATCTGATAACCACAGAAAGACCCTTGTGCAGACCATGGTGATAAGTAAAATTGACTACTGCAACGGGCTCCTGATACAAGCCAACGAGGATGCTATAAACCGCCTCCAGGTAGTCCAAAACACAGCGGCAAGACTGGTTTTGAACGCCCCCCCCAGAACCCCCTCCAAACCTCTGCTCCGAGAACTCCATTGGTTGCCAATACGACAACGCATCAAATTTAAAATCTGCTGCATTGTTCATAAATACCTGTTCGGAAAAGCCCCCACTTATCTGACCCAAAAGCTACCCCTCTACAAACCTGACAGAGCATTACGTTCTAGCAATCAATTACTAATAAAAACTCCACTGGTAAAGAAAACCAGACAAGGTGGCAGAGCCTTCTCTCTGATAGGACCCAACCTATGGAACAACCTACCCCCCTGTATCAGACAAACCTCCAACCATTCCTCCTTCAGGAAAAAACTAAAAACTTGCTTGTTCCTGGAAGAATAAATAACTAGCCATCAGTCAACGACTCCACCCTCTGGTAACACCTGCCATACCTCATTGCGAGCAAAAGCGCGGAGATACCCCGTATAGGGTCGATTCTTGCGCTATACAAGAAATTAAATAAATAAATAAATAAATGTAAGACAGATTGAACTTCGCATGGGTAATATATTTGGCAGTGCTCTTCGTGACAGCCAATAGCCTAGAAAGAAATCTATTTTCCACTGATTTGTAAACAACTTGGATTGTCATACCCCCACATTGTAAGTGGAAAAGCATTTTGCTCTACATAGGGCAATTGGAGCTCTTGAAGGTTTCTATTTTAGTTTCCTAGCAAACAAAAAGATTGCATCAACTGAATTACCCATTTTGAGGCTGCGCTGAGACAGTAACTTATCCCTATTAAATGTGCATCCATTCAAATTTGGAACTTTCATAATGGGTGTATTGTCTAGTACAAACCTTTGTGAACGGGTATTCCTAGGCCCACATGTCATAATAAAAGATTTGATATAGTTGACCATCTATGTGGTAACAGCACAGTGTCATCAGCGTATTTGAGCACAGTCACTAGGCTGTCTCCTATTCGAGGCACATCCCTTCCATTCATCTGTAAAGAACACTCCAAGGAATTAATATAAATAAGGAATAAAAAGGTGCTAGGATTCACCCTACCTAATCACTATAGTAACTTTCAAATTTGATGTGCATTCACCAGTTGGACCGTAACAGACCTGAGCCAAAGTGTCCCAGTGCATTCTCTTTAAAAGTTCAATAATACCTATTTATTTATTTATTGGGCTTTTAAAGCGCGACAGCTACCCAAAAAGGGTTTCCCGGCGCTGATGAGATAAGCAATTGAGCAGATCACAATACTCTGATAAAAGGCAGGAGCAAGTTACTGATTAAAAAGCCACGTCTTTATGGCTCTGCGAAAGTGAACATAGCAGGATTCCATGCGTAAATTCAGAGGGAGGGAATTCCAAAGCTTAGGGCCCAGAAGGGAGAAGGACCTTCCCCTGATCCTGGCGCCACGCACTTTGGGCACACTGAAAAGGCCTTGAGATCAGGATCTCAGGCAGCGGGCAGGCGTGTAGATGTGAACAAGGGATTGTAAGTATCTTGGGGCATTGCCCTATTTGATTCTATGCATAAGACTAAGTGTCTGAGTGCCTTAAGATGGCCAGACATACGTTCCATTCTATGACACTTACAAAGCAATCTTGCAGCGGCATTTTGCACAAGTTGAAGGCGTCTCATGACAGCCTGTGATGACCCCAAGTAGAGGGCATTTCCGTAGTCTAAACGGGAGGTGATTAGGGCATTTACCACAGACTTCTGTGTATCGTCAGGCAACATCCAAATGATTTTCCTGAGCCACCTCAGGATGGTGAAATAGTTTGATGTTAAATTAATAACTTGGGGCTCCATAGTTAGGCCATTATCAATGATAATGCCAAGGTTACGTACTTAGTGCGACGGAACAGGTAAAGAACCCATTTCTATGGGCCAATGTCTTGGGCTCCAAAGACCCTGATTTGGGCCAAGTATTAAAACCTCCGTTTTGCCACCGTTCAGTTTTAACAGGTTGTCACTCATCCATGTTGCAATTATACTAAGGCCTGACTGCAGAAGAGAGGAGGAGTCCTGGTCATCATTAGAGAGTGAAAAAACAATCTGCGAGTCCTCTGCATAGGTGAACATATTTAGACCTGCTGCTTCGGCGACTGAGCAAGAGGGGTTACATATAGATTGAAAAGCAAAGGACTCCATACCGAACCCTGAGGAACTCCATAAGGGGATAGATGGACATTTGAGGCCGAGGTGTTGGAAGTGATCTGAAATGTCCTTTGTGTCAGAAATGATGCTATCCAATCCAGTGCTTTACCCCTAATGCCCATGGCAGAGAGTGAATTTAACAGAATGTTGTGGGAGATGATGTCAAACGGTGCGCTGAGATCAAGTAGAATCAGCGCAGCAGAGTCTCCTCTATCACCCCAAGCAGTGTTGTCTCTGTCGAAAAACCAGGGCGAAAGCCTGACTGAGAGGGGTGAAGTATGTCATTCACCTCCGTATACCGAGCAACATGTTTCTCCAAAACTTTGGAGAAAGCAGGTAGGAGGGAGATGGGACGAAAATTACCCTGGATTTTAGGATCGGCCGTTGTTTTTTTTAGCAATGGTGAGACCATGGCGTGTTTCCACATGGACGGGACCTTTGCAGTGGAGAGGGATAGATTCAACGCCTGGCAAATTACAGACAGTTGTAGAGTGTCCAAGAGTTTGAGAATGGAAATTGGAAGGGGGTCGGCTAGAGAGCCAGATTTCACTTTCCCTAAGATCTCTTAAAGGCCTTGAACATTCATCCCCGGCCAGGATGTTAATGGCTCATAGGACAGATCTGGCGAAAGGGAGATGCCCATCTCCTCAGGGCCAGGATTTGGATTCCTCTCAGCGTGTGCCTGATGCTGTATGGAGATATCATGATAGATGGTCTCAATCTTGCTGGTGAAGAACCGCGCCAATTCTTCACATTGAACGTTTTTCAAAGGAAGGGGTTTAGCTATGGTGTTGGAGCCAGCTAACTCCTTTACTAGATTGAACAATGTTTTTGATTTATTTGTGGCCTCAGAAATTGTCTTCGCCACGTACTCGGCTCTATTTGTGATACAGGCTTTGTGGTAGAGCTTGAGTTCCTTCCTGTAAATCAGGCCAGCCGCTGGGGGATAATCTTTCCTCCAGAGGCGTTCTAGACGTTTGCATTTGGACTTTTCAGCCTTCAGTGAATCGTTATACCACAACGCTGGAGAGTTATGTGCTTTAATTTTATTGGGAACCGGTGGCAGGCATGTGTCTAAGGCTCTCAAAAGCCACTTGTTTAGCTTCGTAGCTACTATCTCCATATCGTCCGTGTCGAATATCTCACCAAGGGGTGTAGAGTCTAAGACGGAAGTGAAGAGATTTATATCCAGCTTCTTCCAGTTCCTTTTACCGGACTGTACTAAAGAGTTAGGAAAAACAGAAGCCACCTTGTCAGACGCGCTAAATTTGATTAGAAAGTGATCTGACCAGTGTAGGGGCAGGGCTGGAAAACAATGTAACAAAGGAATGCTCGAAAAAATAGGGTCTAATAGATGACCACCTGTGTGTGTGGCTCCCGAGTTCCACAAAGTGAGGTTCATGGCAGCAAGATCATGAATTAAATCTTTGCCTGGCTTATTCAGTGGGTCGTCAAAGTGTATATTAAGGTCTCCTATAATGGACAAGTTGCTAAAGTTTACCAAGACTGAGGCAAGCCAATCTACAAATTGGGTTGCCCATGTTGGTACGGGACTTGGTGGTCGATAGACCAGCAGACCAGTGAGAGTTAAATTCGGGTGTTATTGGAGTTTGAAAAGGGCCATCTCACAGGCATTTAATGGGACCGGTTCCAGAGTGCACTGCAATGATTTTTTAAAAATAACTGCTATGCCACGCCATTCCTGTTGGTCTATCTTTTCTTACAATCGCATAATTTGACGGTAGGGCTTCCGC
Organism: Lissotriton vulgaris; assembly: GCF_964263255.1. Classification (NCBI taxonomy): domain Eukaryota; kingdom Metazoa; phylum Chordata; class Amphibia; order Caudata; family Salamandridae; genus Lissotriton; species Lissotriton vulgaris. The sequence goes on along the minus strand of NC_141686.1, from coordinate 30,812,031 downwards.
AATGTCAGGGCCCGCACTGTCATGCAACCAAGTCTCTGTGAGAAATAGAGCATCCAGTGCGTCATCGTACAAAAGGTCATAGATATTTCTTTTATGTTTACTAAGAGACCGGCAGTTCAGGCTGCCAAGAAGCCAAGTATGTAACGGCTTGCAACCTGCGGATAAGTGTCTGCAAAGCTGGGGGACCTCGAGCTGAAAATTGCAGGTAGGGCATGAGCTGGGGCATTGCCTGTAATTCTGTAAAATCCTGCAGTTGTGATTAACAGGGAATCGCAGGGAGAGTAGCATGTCAGATGAATAGACCCTCAATGCTGGTGTATTTGCTCCAGGGATTTGGGGCCCCGGGCCCGCCTGGCGCGGACGGCGCAGACGGGCTTACCTTTGGCGCGTCGGAGGCGCGCCCGCTGCGCGCATCCGCAGTTCGGCCGAGGAAAGTTGTTCATATAATACAGGTGAGGGAGGGGCGAAGAACTAGAGCGTTGCCCCGGTCTACTTCCCCCAAGATGTCTGCCCCCTTGCCTGTTCCGAGCACCAGCGTCTAATCGGCTGAGCCAGGAAACAAAAGTGAGTAAGGTGGGTAGGCGACTTCCCAAATAAAAAAAAACTGTTTTAAAAAACCCAGCATTACGCATCGCGCATCAAGGTCCACAGCCTGGCCATGTCCACCAAATCAAAAGCTCTGGACAAGTCAGTAAAAGTCAGAAGCAAACCGCTGCCCCTGTCCCTTACGTACTTCCCTGAAATCAACAGTAGGTTGAGGGACTGTTCCACCTTCCCCACCCCCGTCAAAAACCATACTCTACTTATAACAGGAACTTCCTGTCATCTGTCCAATCCTCCAATTTCTGGATGATCACCATACCCAGAATTTTGACAGAGGAATCCAACAAAGAAATCGGTTGATAACTAACTTGAAGGATTTCCCGTCACCCTTCTTAAAGACAGGGACGATGGTGGGTTCATTCCAAGAACCTGGTAGATACGTCTGAAAGCACGTGTTAAACACATTGGCCAATAGAGGGACCCAAAAGGGTAGATGTCTATTGCACTCCATCTGGTCCTGGGCTTTCCCTGGGGAACTATTTAAAATAGAAGCAGCTTCATCATCGGGTATATCCATAGAGAGCGACAGGAAATTAGTCTGGCACAAAAGTGGAAGGGATATCAGGACTTGGTGGGCCATCTGAGGGGCTGGAGCCTGAAGGGTTAAAAACCTCAGAACAAGCATTGGCATAGCCAATAGATCTCGCCTTTGGGACCTTAATAAGATACATTAAAGGCATTGTTTTTTAAATAGATAAAATGAATAAACTTCGATTAAAAAATGCAATTCCCGTTTTTCTAGCACAAGTTGCCTGCCTGTTTATTCAAAAAGCTCTGTGAAGGGAGGGCTGGGCTTTTGTATAGGATAACAAAGCCTACAGCAAAAAAGTTAGATATGGTGAACAGCTGCAGTCCAACACAAATTATCCTTCTGGAAATTAAGAGTTTCTGTCTTTTTCCGAATTTCAAATAGTCTCCTTTGAGTCAGATAAACGACCTAAGTGAAATACAGTGGAAGCTTGGCATGTATAGATTTTGTACCACAAAATAAGGGCCACAGCAATTATGTAGAAGCTGGAGGTCAAACTTTAACGACGGGGTCGACCATTTGTGGTAAAACAGTGAAATTATGCATTGTATTATGAGATTAATGGAAAATGTTGCTAATTATGTGAAAAGGTCTAGTGATTTTGATGATTTAACATAGTTGATAAAACCGCTATTTATGTGTCAGCCCCTCTTCAAAATTTTGCCCAACAACACTTCTATATTTTGTCAAGCACTGAAGTACAGGAAGGCCACGTTAGTAATGCTGTCCTTTCTAAATCAGAGAAAAAAACACTTAGTTGGATGCACCATCTAAAACATTGCACTGCACAGAAAGCAAGTCTAAAAGTACACACGTATGTAATGAAAGGTGTGCATCTTATGTTCGCACATTTCTTACACTGATTTCCGATTCAGGCTTATGTGCCCACTCAAAAGGGGCCTATGTAACACCCCTGTCCATTAAAAAGCAGCACTGCAGCAGAGTATACCATAGTGCATATTAACCTTCCCGTGCAGCCTAAGAGGTACTTTGAAATATAAATATTAGATCTTAAGAAATCAACTTGTCAGTGGTATTTTTAATTTGAAAATAACCTTGTTGAAAGATACTGCATTCGGAACACTGTTAGTAATATACACACTAATTTGTATGGAGAAAAGGTGACCACTCACATCCACAAAGTGTCTGTACTGACATAACCGGGTTATACGAAGAACGGTTGGGCACACAGTGCGCATTTCCCTGCCTGTTTCAGTTTTCTCACTAGTAATTACGTAAAAGAGCATTTGGCTCTGAGTAGATTCGTTACAAGAATGAACAAATGCAATCAATAAGTAAGGTTCTGGCCAGGCAAGCCAACCCAGAAAGTAGTAGGACTGCAGTTGAAGTCAGATTTTCAAAAAGGTCGTCTCCATCTCACTACAAAAAGCTGCTTGCTGAAACCGCTCTATTAGAGACGTTTCAGACCGTGGTGAAGCCTGGTTTATGGAACAGGAGGAGAACTTCTAAATGTCTGCCTGCCAAGTCACTGTGGGAGGAAAACATGACTGGTGAAGGGAAATGACGAGTTTATACACAGCCGTGGGTGCGCCAGCAAAGACAGAATCATAGCACAATCAAGTATGCAGGAACAGTGGTGGGAGCACACCGCTTCACCTCCCCCAGCAAGGTTCGCCCTTGGCATTATGGTAACTGCAGTCTCATGTTGCATGCTTTGCTAAAATATTTACAAGTGTTTCGCCAGAGTTGGCGCAGATAGTGCTGATCTCTAGACAAATACTTCTGGTTCTTTAACCGTCATCAGTAGAGATTCTATGTCCGGACGGGAGGCTCCGATTATGCTTTTCCTTCTATGCTTTACTAAAGAATATTTTTTCCAGCAGCCTTCAAAAAAGTCAAACAATATCTTTATTCCAAACAAGGGAAAACGATCTTTCAGCAAACTTAATAACAATTCTGCATTAAACTACAACTCCCGTGAGTCCCTTCCGATGTCAGTCCTTCCTTAGTGTCCGCCAATGATAGAAAGACCCTTCACAGCAGTTGTACCTCCTCATTCTTCGCTGCTTCGCAGCCCAGATAAGTCACCTTTTCCTCTTCCGGTGTTAGTTTGCCAGATTGTGCATAATTTGTTGTTTTCTGCCATGGGACCCGTTTTAATTGAAAGCGGGACCCGGACTCGTTGTTGTTGAATCCTTTTGGGTTTTTCCTTTAGATTCCCTTCGACCACGGGAGTGTTCTCGCTCCTTTCGCGGCTGTTTCCAATTGCTTGCGGTCTCCTATTTTGGCCGCCAGGGGGAGCTTCAGCGTCTTGTTCGTCTCGCAGCGCGTCTCTTCAGATGAGGAGCCGTGCGGCGAGACAAACGGACCTGTAAGCCTTGACACACACTGCCACACCTGAATGCCCCATCTGGGGTCCGTATTCCCACATTTTTACAATTGTTACACCCCGGTGGGAGTCCGTATAGCGGCACTGCCGCAGTGATTGCCTGCGGGTGCTTTTTCGCAGAGACGGCGTTTCTAGGAGCTGTTTGCGCCCGCTGGGTGGCGGTTGAGCCCCGTCAGACAGCTGTGGGCCTGCGCGCACAATGTGTTCTGCGGCCTCTAATTGCGGTGTGTTGCACCGCGTTGAAACTCCTTGCTGTCTTTTAGGTCGCGCACAGCCTTACATGCGGGTTCCATCCCCAGAGGCAGGTTTTTCATCTTAAAAGTCTTTAGGGGACTCTGTAACAAAGCAACCTTTGGGCCAGTACTGTGTTTACCGCCTTGCGCTTGGTGTTTGTAGGGGGCCTTCTTCCACACGCCAAAATGAACCACATAGAGTTCTATGAGGAGTTGCCGCAGGGGGTGGACAAGGGTGCTTTTGATCGCCTAAAAAGCGCGTTCCTCGCGAAGACGTCCGGACTGCCGCCTGCGCCTCCCCAGCCCCGGCTCCTGCGGGATCCGTGGCCCTGGACCCTCCCGTCGCCGGATGAGGGTTCACCGGAGGATTCTGATGACGATGGTGAAGGGTCTTCTCGGTCTTGGAACACGGCCAGCTCTGCCGCTGAGTTGCCGCAGGATTCCTCGGCCGTGCTAGACCCGGATGAAATTATTCTTCCGCGGTTGGTGGCCTGGGCCCCTGGGACAAAGTGGCGAAGTTTGTGGCGGGTGGCCTCCGGAAGCCCTTGGAGAAGGAGGTGAGGGGGTGTCTATGAGCAGAGTGTCCCTGCCAACCTTTGGACTGGCAGGTGGCCCACACTCTGGAGCTGGACTTCAAGATGGCCACCTTCTTGGGCAAATACGTAAAAGACCCCCGTAAGGGCAAAGACCGCTCCTGGCGTTCGTGTCAGGAGAAACTCTTAGATGCGGTTGGGCCATTAACAACATTTTTGGATATGGCTAAAGAAGCCAAAGCCGCATGGTCCACCATCTCCCCCGACGTTCTTTTGAACTGAGCACAGCGGGCGATTATATTTTAAGGTAACGCCAACTGTGCCCTCTCGACAGAGCGGCAGCGTTCACTTTTAATTAAGTTGGACCCCAAGCTGGGGTTCATAATCAACGGCGACAAGTCTATACTACTCCTATCACAGAGGATAGTCTTCCTAGGGTTTGTAGTGGATTCGGTCCATGCGTCTCTGAGCCTTCCTTCCCGGAAAATAACCAAGATCCGACACCTGCTCTGCAGACCGTGTCCAAGTCACACACTTCCCTCTGTCAGATTGCCCGGGTGGTGGGTGTTCTCTCCTCATCCATCAAGGCAATCTTTCCGGGACCCCTGCACGATCGTGCACTGCAACGCCTGAAGGCACATCATCTTCGGAGAGGTTTGTCCTATGACCAGATGGTCCCTCTATCGGAAGAGGTCAAGGATGGAATGTCCTGGTGGCTCCCATATGGACGCCTGGAATGGCAGGGCCATTTCCGGGACAACCCCCGACATTGTGATAGTCCGACGCCAGCAGGTCAGGGTGGGGTGCATGCTGCGCGCTTTCTCTACTGGAGGCGCTTGGTCGTTAGACGAGCAAGCACTTCACTTCAATTGTTTGGAGCTTCTTGCAGGATCCTTCGCGGTCAGGTGCTGGACCAGGGACAGAGTTCGCTCCGGCCTCCTTTTGAAGATGGACAATATCTCGGAGGTGCGTTACATCAACCGCCTGGGAGGCCCTCGGTCTCAAACTCTGGCTAACTTGCCGATGGAGTTTTGGGGCTTTTGCCTGGAGCACCATATATCCGTGACAGCGGAGTACCTTCCGGACCAGGCCAACCAGGTAGCGACTGGCATTCCAGACACCTACGGAATTCCAGCCTATGGAAGCTGTACGATCAGGTTTTCCAGTGGTTGGACAGCCTCGGGGGCCCTTTCTCAGTGGATCTGTTTGCGTCCTGGCTGGACCATCAGCTTCCGAGGTTTTTCAGTTGGAGGCCGGACCCTCTTGCTCAAGCAACAGATGCCTTTCTGCAGGAGTGGGGGAAGGAACTGAGTTATGCATTCCCTCCGTTCTCCATGATCCTGAGATTTGTGGCCCAGGTTTGCCGTCAGGAGGTGGTGGTGGTGACACCGGTTTGGAGGTACCAAGTGCGGTTTTCAGTCCTTTTGGAACTTTCTTTGGATTGTCCAATCCCACTCCCCTATTTCCTCATCTTCTTCTGAATCCGGACGGGGAGCTGCATTGCCCAGGGTTCTCTCCACCTCATGGCTTGGTGGCTTTCAGGTGACACTGGTCGCTCCCACGCCTTTCGGAATCTGTTGAGACCCTTTTATCAAAGGCCTGGGCCTCAAGCACCTCCAAGTGCTATCGTTCGGCCTGGACGAAGTGGCTACGTTGGTGTCTTCGGGGCTTGGATCCCGTGGTCGCAGGCGTTGTTCCCATTCTGAATTTGTTAGCAGAATTGGCGATGGACAGGCTGGATTACCGAACCATTAATGCTATGCATTCAGCTATTTCAGTGGCCCACTGTCCGGTGGATGGTTCCCCTGTGGGCGAGCACCCTTTAGTTTGTCTGCTCTTGAGGGGTATTCGTTTGTCCTTGCCCCCAGAGCCGCGGTATTCGGTCTTGTGGGATGTCAATGTGGTTCTCAATTTATTCTTATCCTGGCAACCGAATAAATATCTTTCCTTAAGGGAACTCTCGGCTAAGTTGGCCATGCCTTTATGTCTAGTTTCTTGACGCAGGGACATTTCTGGGCAGGTTTACGATTGGCTTCCGAACAAAATGCTTTGAGAACAATTTCTTACCCGGCCTTTTTGGATGAACCCAAACTATGTGTTGTGCATTGCCTGAAAGCTTACGAAGACTTAACCTCTGAGTTGCGCACTCCGGGCGAGAGACAACTTCTTATTGCATTATGGAAACCGCACAAAGCAGTCTCAACCCCCATCATTGCTAGGTGGGTGCGGTGGGTCATGCAAGAGGTGGGTATAGACACTAAACAGTTTGGTGCTCACTCCGCTAGGGGGGGCTATGGCCTCAAAGACGTTTACCCTGGGAGCTCGCTTGGAGGATCTGATGCAAGCTGCGGACTGGTCTTCAGATTCCACCTTTAAGCGATTTTATTTCAAACCAGTGGTGGATGTGGCGCATTTAGTGGTAAGTAAGCTTTGAACTAGCATAATCTGAGCCTCTGGTCATGACATAGAATCGGAATTTGCCTAGGTTAGTGACAGTAAATTTCAATTCTATTAAGGACACGGAGGCGAGGATTATCCCTCCCGGAGCACAGCTGGTGCGAACCCACCCATATGGCAGTAAGTAAGGTTCTTGATTCTTTGCATGACATGCGTATTGCTGGTTTCATGTATCTTCTGGGTTTTGTCATCATTGATGGTACATTGTGCAATTCTTATGGGATATGTTTTGTTTCAGGGAATGATGGTTCCAAGCAAGACCAGTGATTTACTGCTGTGAAGGGCCTTTCTATCATTGGCGGACACTAAGGAAGGACTGATATCGGAAGAGACTCATGGGAGTTGTAGTTTAATGCAGAACTGTTATTAATTTTCCTGAAAGATAGTTTTCCCTTGTTCACGATAAAGATGTTGTTTGACTTTTTTGAAGGCTGCTGGAAAAAATATTGTTTATTGAAGCAAAGAAGGAAAAGCATAATTCTCGCCTCCGTGTCCTTAATGGAATTGAAACTTACCGTCCCTAACCTAGGAAAATTTAGATTCCAGACTTCAAATTTGGGGTTTGGTGAGTAAGTTGCCAAACATCACATCACATCACATCAGGTCTGGTACCTCTCGCTGGTGCTTCTTCCACGAGCTCGTCAATGACACACAGGAGTGCTTTTAAACAGGAACAGTGGTGGGAGCACACCGCTTCACCTCCCAGCAAGGTTTGCCCCTGGCATTATGGTAAATGCAGACCCATGTTGCTTGCTTTGCTAAAATATTTTCAAGAATGCAATTGGCAACGTCTCAAAGGAGGTTTGTGAGAAGTTGGCCTGATATATGTTTCCAATTCTGGAACCACCTTGTATCAGTCCAAACAATCCCTTATGGTGTCTGGTTGTAAGTCAACCTTATAGACAAGCTATCCTAGTGGTAGCATGGACTAAGCAGCCTTAAAGGCTAAACTCAAGAGGTCGTGTTAAGCGAGCTGTTTTACCAATCACAATCCTGTAATACCAAATGAAAGGACACCACACAAGTATATATTATAAAATATATGTGTTTATTACTAAAATAATCTCCAGTACTCTTTATGAGCAAAGGGGCACAAGCGTTAAATCAAAAGCACAGTATAACATATGAAAGTTGCACAATTATGGATGAGGGCGGGTGGCCACTCAAACCATATATTAAGAAAGTGGTATAAGAGATACCAATCGAACACTGGTTAGGCCTAGGGCCTAGGGAATCGCTGGGAGCAGTCGGGACAAGCAATGCTGAAGTCAGGAAAAGCCCGCGGGATTCGGGTGCAGCGCTTAAAGCACACGCATGCACCAATGCAAAGTCAATAGTGCGTAAAAGTACTTAGCTGAACCTAGAAGGACAAAACTTTAGACACAGACCCTAGAGGTGTGTACCAGTGCGGGAACACCGGCGTTGCTGAGTTACCTCACCCACAGGAAGCGGGTGCATAGGGTCGAAGTGGCGTCGGGTTTCGTCACACAGGTTGTTGGTGCTTGAAGCTGAAGATGCTGCAGGCGATGTGAAGGAGAAGTGTCCGGTGTGATCCAAGGGTGGATCAGACTTGTAGAGTACCTGGAAGCAGAGGGGACAGAGTCTGGGTCACTCAGCAGTGACCAGGGTGGAACCAGGACGGAACCAGGCAATGTCGGGCGCAATCAGGTGGTTGTCGAGGAGCTTCTCTCCGCTGCCACGTGGGCTCTGGGGCATCTGCGACGTCCAGGAGCGAGTCACGAGCTGTCCCACGCAGGCTCTCACCGTCGGCGCTGTCGGCTTCAAGATCGGAGCAAACAACACTTGGCAAGAGCAATCCACGCGGGATTGGAAGATTGCTTCTCACTCGGACCAGGAGGATCAGAGCGGGTGCTCCTTTTCAGAGGAGCGGGTGCAAGTCTGGAGCAACCAGAATCACAAGTCGTATTTCGGTTTTCGTCGGCACAGGGGCCACAAGCCAGCTGGCAAGTGACCGGGCCAACGCGTTGAGTCAAGGAAAGCCGAAGGGCCCCACGCAGCACTCGTCGAGTGTAGAGGGGTGAGCTTCGGTGCAAAAGTGGCTCAGGGTTGGGGCTTCTCAAACCCCGGTGTACAGCTTCGAGGGTCACTCGTGGGCTGCACAGTCAGCGTCTCGTGGTCTTTTCAAGATGGCGTGCCCCACGCTTCCGGTCGCCTCCATGGGTCTCAGCTCTGCAGGGACTGTGGATCGGGCTGTAAGAAGGCAGGCAAGCTTGATCTCGTCGATCTCTGTCGCTCGAGTTCCGGCGGGAACTGCAACAAAGCAGACGTCGAGGTGCTGGATGGTGCCTGTTTGCACAGGGTGGTCACTCCTTGACCACAAGGGAGATTCTTCAGTCTTCGACGTCGAGTAGGAAGTCGAAGGGTCCAGAGTTTCGTTTCAAATGTTTCATCAGGATAATCTGAGTGCGTTGGCACTGCTCCCATTCTTATACCAATCTAGGGGGCTGGATTACCTGCTAGGTCCCCTCCTATGTGTGGGACACAGGAAGGGGGAGGATACACCCCTTTCCCTTTGATCCAGGCCGCGCTGGGACTGGGGCTGGTGTGCCCCAGAACCGGTTTGGCCGGATTATGCAAGGGGAAGCCTGGTGCTCCCCATGCAGTGTCTGGTTTCTTTCAAACCTCCCTGCTACAATCCACTATCTCCTGTCTGGGGTGGTGTAACACCTCCCTGCGACAGGAAAGCCTTTGTCCAGGCCTCCTCTGCTGAGTTTCGGTCAGCAGCAGGAGGTCAGACTTGTGTCTGTGGCAGAAGCATCCATTTTGTGCATCTGAGGCTCTTTCAAAATCAACCGCGTTTTAGCAAAGTAACATGTCGTCTCCCTCTAGAGGGGTGGAATGCTACCCCCGTCGCCAGGACTGGCGAGGGGGTAGTATTCCAAATCGTATGACACCTTACACAACATGTTTTGATAAAGCCAAACCAAAGTTAACATATAACCGCAAGGATTATAATGCACTTAATAGTATATGGTATGGCATTATCCCGGAACAGCTTAGGGAATTGGTCCCGACAGCTGCAGACAGGCTCAGCTCATGCTAGAGCACCATCTCACATAAAGCCAAGCACTCTGCCTCCAGGATTGTTAATTTTACATAGCCAGCCAGGGGTGGCAAAAGCTATCCTGCAGCCCCTGGTAGGCCTTGGATGCACCTATGCCCTGGGCACCTATAGTGCTCTGTACAGGGGCTGATAAGGTGACCCAAGCCAATCTAGTTATGCACCTAGGGTACATGGAATCCATTTTACAGAGAGAGCAGATAGCCTGGGGCCCTGATTAGCAGGGAACCAGGCCAACTAAGTCGAAAACCAGCTAAACACAAGGCAAAAAATCTGGGGTAACCATAGTCAGGTAGCCACCTTCCTACAAGGTGAATTCGAAAGGTGCCACAGGAACATGAAAAAATAATTAACACGTCCGGGAGTTGTGCGCGCACATTAAATAGGCTGAAAAACAAAGTTGAAAGAAATGCGAAAGAGAGCGTGTGAGCGTGTTGGTTTACTTAGGAACACGAGGCAAGATCACGATAAGGAAGGTATTATGCTGGCACAATGCGTTCCGCTGCTCGCTCCCGAGCCCCCTAGGCCAGGGGAGTTAACGTTGAAAGAGAAGGCGGGACATGATGCGGTCTTTGGCCATTTGCATGCTTTCAGTACTGAAAGCCACATGCAAAGGCCAATTGAATATGTGGGAGTTAAATAACTCCCACTGAGAAGTTTAGGAACAGTGTGGAGTGCTCACAAGAAGCCTCCCATAGAGCAGCGCAGGTTCGACCTAAAAATGAGACTACCACTCTTCAGGAGAAACGTGGCAAGTGATTTTTGAGTTTGCATCGGATGAAAAATATGGGTGGTTTATCACCTTCCGGAAAGCCTTACCATCTTTGGATTAAGCAGCTTACTGCACGTCTTCCCAAGCCGACTATCTAATTTCCTTCTTCCTAGATTCGAGGGCTTCATTATAAGCTCTCCTTGAAAACCTAGTTTCCTCCACATTCCTAGGAGCGGCATTGGTTACCCTCTTCAAGTTCCTTAAAGCAACAGAACCAGTTGGGTTGAACCATCTATGCAGGAGAGGCTCAATGGTATTAATTTTAGCAGACATCCGATTGTGTAGTGAGTTACTAAGGTAGTTACAACTACCTAGTATCGCTTCTGGCTCACCAGACTCAGCAACATATCACCTTCTCTCTCTCAGAAGTAACTATATCATTAAAAAGTTTTTTCCAGTCTGTATTTCTGTATTTCAAATGCAAGCCCTTAGTTTGCTCGTATTGTGAAGTCTCCGAGGGGACAGGTTTTGGCATGACACTGAGGATGTTAAAACAAGTTACAAAAATGGTTAAGCGATTGTGATCGCTTAAAACTGAAGGCACAACAGCGGAGTCCAGGACTGACGGTGCTAATGAACCATTTCTAAATCTGGTGTGGGGGAGGTTTAATTAATGATATGGATACGATCCCTTAGCTCCACTTTTGTTTAATAACCAATTTGCCCCCTATCCAATCTTAATTAAAACGTTTGACTTGCGAAAGGCTACCTACATCAGCCCCAAATGGTAATTCTACTTCTGGGGGGTGTTTTTTCCTCATAACAATTTCCCTATGCAGGCTACTAACTGTTCTGTAAAATCTCCCAGTGCAGAAGGGAATAGTTTTCCATCCTGAACGTTGCTGATATTACCAGGAAACTGGTCAATGTGGAATGGCCACATCTCCTTTTGGTTATCCCCTATTGGAGGTATACCAGTAAGGATAATCACCTATGGTGTGAAATTAGGGGCAGTTGTTGATGATCAGAACCCTTAAGAGAAGTCCGCTTTTGGAATTCCCCATTTGAGAACCAACAGTCGTGCATTACTTTGCGGACACATTTGGCTTGAATCAGCAGCCCATTTAGTTGAGACAAAGTGCGTGGACTTAAACAATAGGTGCCTGTTGGACAGGCCTCGTGGAAGGCCCGATCCCTCCCCGCATGGCGGGTCACGGACCCCTGCTCCTCCTGGTTTCCGGACAAGAACCACCCCTGCAACCCGTCGGGGCAACACACGGCCCTTCCCCGACGGAACCCCAGCTCCTGAGCACCCCAGTATCGGCTGGCCCGGGCCCCTTCCAGAACCACTGTCCCCGGCCCAGCCGCCATTTTGGACACTACACGACCAGGCCGTGTGGCCTCGGGTCGACCTCGGCCTCAGGCCCAGCCAGGCCCCGACATCGAGGCACCACCATCCGCCCAGGGGGTGAAGAGACCACTTGGCAGGTCAATGGAAGGAGGAGTGTCGATGGCTCCCCTCCGCCAGGTTTCGATCGCCCCCAGCCTCCCTGGGCACTGGCTCCACCCCCCTGCTGGGTGTCTGGACTCCCTCATCCCGGACCTCCCGACCTCCAAGTGCGAGGGTCCGGACATCAAAGGGCGCCAGACCTATAACTGGGGCAGCTCCAGAGCAGGAAGGCAGTTGTATCCTGGAGTCGAGAGACACCGAGACAAACTCATCCTTGGAGGCCTGCTGGCGCTGCCGCGGCTCCTCTTCGTGAACCACCTTTGAAGGCCTGCTGGCGCTGCCGCGGCTCATCCTCGTCGTGAACCATCTTCAAGGCCTGCTGGCGCCGCGGCGGCCCTCCTCGTCGTGAACCATCTTCAAGGACTGCTGGCGCTGCCGCGGCCCTCCTCGTCGTGAAACCATCTTCAAGGCCTGCTGGCGCTGCCGCGGCCCCTCCTTTCGTGAACCATCTCGAAGGCCTGCTGGCGCCGCCGCAGCCCCTCCTTGCGAACCCTACAGCTCGAGGATTGTGAGCTCCACCACTGCTGCTTCTGTACCGGACCGGTACTCAGACTGTCCCGCTACCCCTTTTCCCCAAAGAGACTAGAATTGCCGGGACCCTCGTGTCCTGGACCTGCTGTACCGCTCATAACCTTGCCTAAAGATATCTATAAAAGTGTGCAGAACTTATCCTTGTGTGGTGTCTATCTGTGGGAGGGGGGGAAGTTACTTGTCTGTACGATTACCGGAGAGGGCCCTCGTCGGAGGCCTCTCCCCCTGTATTCGGCCGACCCTCCGGGTCCCCGTCTAACATTGGTGGCCAGCGGCGCGATCCGAGCCGACGCATAATCGTACAGAGAGTAACTCACCCCACGACACACCGCCACCATGACGACAAAGGAGAGTGGAACAACAGAAAAATTTCAGATGGAAAAGCTGGAAGAGTACAGCCACAAAGAACTAAAGCAATTCTGCATAGAGCTGGGCATTGCTACCACGGGACTGAGCACGAAAGATGACCTCAAGCACGCCTTAGAGTCTTGGGTGGAAACGGAAACATCCCCACCCCAAAATCAGAGCCTCGAGACCACCGAAACAAGTACCACCCCTACGGATGAAAGAAGATCGGGCCTCTCGTCCGAAGAGGCCCGAGAACGGTAGAAAAGCCGGCTCCACGAATTGGAGCTGGCTCGACTCCGCTTAGATGGAGAACTCAAATTGGCAGAACAAAAAATAACCCTCGAACACTTACGGCTCAGGGAAGAACGAGAAGAGAAAAAGAGCCAGAGGGAGCTGGAAGAGAAAAGACTAGCCTACGAGCATGAGCGCAACTTGAAGGAGCTAGAAATTCGGCGGCAGAACAAAGACCTCGGAGTCTCCGGGCACCAGAGCCCCACTGCCCCTACGGACCCAAAGGTCCACATCCTCAAGGATGTCGTCAGGGAATACTACCAAACGATGATATCCAGCAATGGTTTAAAGCCTACGAGGTAGCAATGACCTCCCACCGAATCCCGCGGAGCTACTGGGGAGCCGGGTTATGGGGGAAATTCGTCAACGAAGGACGAGACGCCCTGCTGCAACTCCCCGACCACCAGATGACGTCCTACGACCACATGAAGGCCGCCCTCCTCACTCGCTATGGGCTCACGCCCGAGATGTACCGACAGAGGTTTCAAGACTGCCTACGAATCCCGGGTACAACCTGGGTGGAGTACGTGAACTTTTTTAGCCGAGCCTTCGAGGGATGGATCAAGGGCAGCCAGGTCACCACCTACGAGCAATTGTTCGACCTTATTGTATGGGAGCACCTCTCCAATAATTGCTTCGTCAAACTAAGACAGCACCTCCTTGATAGTAAACTGACTGAACCTCAGAAACTCACCATCGAAGCAGACCGATGGGAGAGCACCCGAGTCCCTCGGAGCTGGCCCAGCGAACAGAACAGAGCCTCCCAAGGGCCTCACCGCCCACGGGGGGAGGAGGAGGCCAGGGTCGGGGCAGGGACACCGTCACGGTGCCCTCCACTAGCAACCCCCCGCCCCCGGCCGGAAGAGGAAGCCCTCCAACGCGACCAGGGTTCCGCTCCAACGTTACCTGCCACAGATGCCAGCGACCCGGCCACTACGCCAATGACCCCAACTGCCCGAAAAATCAGAGCCCCATGAACCGCCGCCGCCGCCCTGGGAGAAGAGCCGGCCCAAGAAGACACCGAAGAGTACGAGCCGTACCAGCCCGAGTGGGAACCCGCCGCCATGTCCCTGGTCTGTCTAGGGGAGAGAGACATGGTCCCGCGGGCACCCATCCCCACCAACACGCAGAAATACAGCCAGTGGGTCACCATCAATGGACGCCGGGCTGAAGCCCTCCGTGGCACAGGGGCCAGTGTGACCGCAGTCCGCTGCCATCTGGTGACCCCTGACCAGATCCTACCCAATGTACTTTGTCCAGTGCAGTCGGCCGACAACTCCGAAAGCCTGTGCCAGATGACCTGCGTCCCCTTCGAGTGGGGAGGGGTGTCCGGCAGGCTAAAAGTGACTGTCCGCGACGATGCCCCGGTGGACTGCCTTCTGGGGAACGACCTCGAGAGCTCCCCCTGGTCAGCCGTGGAGCGGAGGGAGCACCTGGGGATGCTTGGTCTCCCTGAATGGGTCTGTGTAACGACCCGATCCATGGCCGCCCGCGCCATCTCCAGCCCAGAGGAACCGGAGTGGCCTGAACCTCCTCTGCCAATTGTCACAGAAGAAACCACCCCTGAGCCTGGTCCTCCGGGGTCCGGCAACGAAGAACCTGATCAACTCCGAGACCTCCCCGAGCTGGCCCAGTGGCGTCAAGAAGGTGGCCCCACTCAGGAACAATTCCACCAGGAACAAAGAGCCTGCCCCTCCCTCGAGGGACTCCGACAACAAGCCATAGCCCAGAGCGCAGGGGATACCTCGGGGCCCACTGGATCTACTGGGACAACGAGCTGCTCTACAGTGAGCAAAAGATTGCCGAGCTGGGAGCCAGCTGGGTGTTGGTGGTCCCCCTCCGATTCAGAGACTTCCTATTGAACTTGGCACACTATGTGCCTCTTGCCGGGCACCTGGGGCAGGACAAGACGTACAGCCGCCTGGTGACCCACTTCTACTGGCCGAAGATGCGGAACAATGTAGCAAACCACTGCCGGGCCTGCCCCACCTGCCAGGCCAGCGGGAAGAGCGGCCAAAAACTTAAAGTCCCCCTGCAACCCTTTCCCATCGTCACCACCCCCTTTGAGCGGGTGGGAATCAACATTGTGGGGCCCCTGGAGCCCCGGACAGCACAGGGACACCGATTCATACTTGTCCTGGTGGACCATGCCACCCGCTATCCCGAGGCCATACCTCTCCGGACCGTGACGGCGCCTGTGGTGGGCCGAGCCCTGATGGGGATCTTCTCGCGGGTGGGCTTCCCCCGAGAAGTCGTCAGTGACAGGGGCTCGAACTTTATCTCCAGGTACATGAAGTCCCTATGGCAACAGTGCGGGGTCACCTACAAATTCACGACCCCCTATCACCCGCAAGGGAACGGACTAGTAGAACGATTTAACCGCACTCTCAAGGGGATGATCATGGGCCTGGAAGAACCCTTACGTCGCCAATGGGACGTGCTGCTCCCGTGCCTCCTGTTCGCTTACAGGGAAGTCCCCCAGAAATCCCTGGGCTTCAGTCCGTTCGAACTATTGTATGGACACCCCGTCCGGGGCCCCCTCAGCCTGGTCAAAGAAGGGTGGGAGGTGGCCCCTCAGACGACTCCCCCTGATGTATACAAGTACCTCTTGACCCTCCGTAACCAGACCCGGCGGTTCAGGGAACTTGCCAAGGCCAACCTCGAAGCCAGCCAAGAAGACATGAAGCGCTGGTATGATCAGCATGCCTCATCCATAGAGTTCGAGCCGGGACAACAGGTCTGGGTGATGTCCCCGGTTGAACCTTGCGCACTCCAGGACAAATGGATGGGACCCTTCAAAGTGGTGGAGCGCAAGGGCCCCGTCACCTACCTGGTAGACATGAAGTCCCCCCGAAACCCCCTACGTGTCCTCCACGCCAATAGTCTCAAGCCCCACTTTGTGCGCTCTGAACTTAGCCTCCTGATGGCTACCGACAGTGGAGCTGAAGAAGACTCCGAGCCCCTCCCTGATCTTCTGAAAACGCTCGAGAAAGACGGCTCCGTGGAGGGAGTCCACCTCTCCGATGCCCTGTCTCCAGTGCAACGCCAAGACTGCCAAGAACTGCTACTCCAATTTGCCGACCTGTTCTCCCTCATCCCTGGGGTCACCCCCTGGTGCCTCCACGACGTTGACACCGGGGATAGCACCCCTATCACACAGGGCGTACAGGGTGCCTGATCGAGTACGCGCCTGCATCCAGTCGGAAGTCTCCAAAATGCTAGCTCTGGGAGTGATCGAGCCGTCCGCCAGCCCCTGGGCCAGCCCGGTCGTGCTGGTCCCCAAGGCCGCCGCCCCTGGCGTCGCCCCCGAGCTCAGGTTCTGTGTAGACTATCGAGGTCTGAACGCCGTCACCAGGACCGACGCTTATCCCATTCCCCGGGCAGATGAGCTGATTGACCGCATGGGGGCCGCCCGCTACGTGAGCATCTTCGACTTGACAGCGGGCTATTGGCAGATCGGCCTCACCCCAGGGGCCCAGGAGCGATCCGCCTTCTCTACCCCGGATGGCCACTACCACTTCAAGGTGATGCCATTCGGAATGAAAAACGCCCCCGCCACCTTCCAGAGACTCGTGAACAAGGTGCTGGCGGGGCTCAAGGAATTCAGCGCCGCCTATCTGGACGATATTGCTGTGTACAGCCGCCACTGGGCAGAACACCTCCACCACCTCCGGGAGGTCCTGAACGCCCTCCGGCAGGCCGGGCTCACCATCAAGGCCAGCAAGTGCCAGATCGGCCAAGGGTCCGTGACCTACCTGGGACACCAAGTGGTAAGTGGCCTGGTGGCCCCCCTCCAGCTCAAGATTGCCGCCATCCAGGCCTGGGAGCCCCCGGTCACCCAGACAGAGGTCCGAGCCTTCCTGGGGCTCACGGGGTACTACTGGCGTTTCGTAAAAGACTATGGCAGCATTGTGGGGCCCCTCACAGAACTCACGTCCAAAAAGAACCCCAAGAAAGTCAACTGGACTCCTGAATGTCAGGCGGCCTTTGAGAACTTGAAGTCCGCCATGTGCACCGCCCCCAGGCCCCCGACTACAGCCAGGAATTCATTGTACAGACAGACGCCTCAGATCATGGCGTTGGGGCCGTCTTCTCCCAACTCAACACCGAGGGAGTCGATCAGCCAGTGGCCTTCATCAGCCGACGCCTGCTGGCCCGAGAACAGCGCTGGAGCACCATCGAGCGGGAGGCCTTCGCCGTAGTGTGGGCCCTCAAGAAGCTCCGGCCCTATCTCTTCGGTACCCACTTCCGGGTGCAAACAGATCACCGACCCCTGCAATGGCTGATGCAGATGCGGGGAGAAAACCCAAAGCTGTTGCGTTGGTCCATCTCCCTGCAGGGGATGGATTTCACTGTGGAGCATCGCCCCGGCCAAGACCACGCCAACGCAGACGGCCTGTCCCGCTTCTTCCGCCTCGGCGAGGTGAGTACCCAAGAGGATGGGTGACTCTCCCTGCCTTCAGCTGGGGGGGACGCATGTTGGACAGGCCTCGTGGAAGGCCCGATCCCTCCCCGCATGGCGGGTCACGGACCCCTGCTCCTCCTGGTTTCCGGACAAGAACCACCCCTGCAACCCGCCGGGGCAACACACGACCCTTCCCCGACGGAACCCCAGCTCCTGAACACCCCAGTATCGGCTGGCCCGGGCCCCTTCCAGAACCACTGTCCCCGGCCCAGCCGCCATTTTGGACACTACACGACCAGGCCGCGTGGCCTCGGGTCGACCTCAGCCTCGGGCCCAGCCAGGCCCCGACATCGAGGCACCACCATCCGCCCAGGGGGCGAAGAGACCACTTGGCAGGTCAATGGAAGGAGGAGTGTCGATGGCTCCCCTCCGCCAGGTTTCGATCGCCCCCAGCCTCCCTGGGCGCTGGCTCCACCCCCCTGCTGGGTGTCTGGACTCCCTCATCCCGGACCTCCCGACCTCCAAGTGCGAGGGTCCGGACATCAAAGGGCGCCCGACCTATAACTGGGGCAGCTCCAGAGCAGGAAGGCAGTTGTATCCTGGAGTCGAGAGACACCGAGACAAACTCATCCTTGGAGGCCTGCTGGCGCTGCCGCGGCTCCTCTTCGTGAACCACCTTTGAAGGCCTGCTGGCGCTGCCGCGGCTCATCCTCGTCGTGAACCATCTTCAAGGCCTGCTGGCGCTGCCGCGGCCCTCCTCGTCGTGAACCATCTTCAAGGCCTGCTGGCGCTGCCGCGGCCCTCCTCGTCGTGAAACCATCTTCAAGGCCTGCTGGCGCTGCCGCGGCCCTCCTCGTTGTGAGTCCATCTTCAAGGCCTGCTGGCGCTGCCGAGGCCCCTCCTTTCGTGAACCATCTTGAAGGCCTGCTGGTGCCGCCGCGGCCCCTCCTTCCGAACCCTACAGCTCGAGGATTGTGAGCTCCACCACTGCTGCTTCTGTACCGGACCGGTACTCAGACTGTCCCGCTACCCCTTTTCCCCAAAGAGACTAGAATTGACGGGACCCTCGTGTCCTGGACCTGCTGTACCGCTCATAACCTTGCCTAAAGATATCTATAAAAGTGTGCAGAACTTATCCTTGTGTATTGTCTATCTGTGGGGGGGGGGAGTTACTTGTCTGTACGATTACCGGAGAGGGCCCTCGTCGGAGGCCTCTCCCCCTGTATTCGGCCGACCCTCCGGGTCCCCGTCTAACAGTGCCGGCATAGGAGTTGGAAGAGCCTGGGGCAAGTGGGTAACAGCATGAGCAATCTGATGAGGACATGGTTGTTGATATATTAGCCGGTACTCGCTCAGAGTTTGAACTTTATCATTTAGTCGTTTGAGTTGTGATATCTCTTGTTGAAGATTTTAAATTAATTTAATTATTTAATATTAAATTCCACATTCTCAAATAAAGGTTTACACACCCTGTGAATAATCAAACTAAAATCAATATCCTAACGCCCATTTGTGTCAAGTGAAGTTGGTTAAGGCACAGAGTTTTGAAGTTTTTTTAGTTTCTCTAGCTACTACCCTTTTTGCTTTACCATCTTTCCTTTTTCACTTATGCGGAGGGGATTTATTAGCAAGCCGGAGCAGAGGCTCGGCTGTACAAGCGCTTATATCCTCACCCCTGTGTCCACTACTACACAAGGATGCACCATGGAAACCGGAGCAGGTAAGCCTGAGGTAGCATGCAAAGACTCCTACGTAGGGTTGAACGGAGCAGTGGTAATGTACCCCGATGGTGCAGGTGTAGAGGGACTCGTGGAGACCGTCTTTAGTTTCTGAACCACATCAATGCGGGTTTCCAACAAGTCAATCTCTGTTGAAATGGCGGCCAATGCAGAAAATAATTATTAAGTTAGGAAGTAATTGGTGGGGAGGCGGACGTGCCTTTTTGTCTTTGGGTGATCTATTTTCTTTTACCCACATGATAGTATATCCGAGTACCCAGCCAGACAGTGAGGATAAACAATCAACTTACCATTGGCAGCTCCTCCGTGAAGGCGGAGGAGAGTCGTCCCACTGTTTGCAGCAGTGAAATAAAGAAAACATAAAATAATAACTCGTTGGTATTATCACTTTGTTTCCCTGCTGAAGCAGCTTTTTGGGCGGGCGGGGCTGCTCACCAACCTGCATTGAGAACATGCACAGGCCGGAATTCCCTTGCTGATCGATGGTGCTCAGACCAATCACAATGCTGCATTGCAGCGTTGTGATTTGCCATGGGGAGCCTGGGAGCCTGGTGCTTCCTGCTTCCCTGTTCCAGCTGGAGAGACCTGGAAATCAGGTACGTTTTTAGGTCTCGCGACCTATCGATGTGCGCAAGCGCATCGAGCGGAGCGAGAACTCAAGTGGCGAAAACACAAGTCAAACCAAAGGGCTTTCAGCCCTGCGGTTTTCTTGCAGTTCGCGTGTACATGCACGCGCATCGCATGCAAGCCCAGCCTCTCTCATTCCCAGGCTCTCCCGCCCCCATCCGGCATCAGGCTTCTCCTCCCCTAGCAGCACTCCTCCCACACCAGCACCTCCCCCCTCCCACACCAGCACCTCCCCTCTCTCACACCAGCACCTTCCCTCTCTCTCCCCGCAAACACAGCCTCCCACACCAGCACCTCCCCCCTCCCACACCAGCACCTCCCCTCTCTCACACCAGCACCTCCCCTCTCTCTCCCCGCAAACACAGCCTCCCACACCAGCACCTCCCCCCTCCCACACCAGCACCTCCCCTCTCCCACACCAGCACCTCCCCTCTCCCTCCCCGCAAACACAGCCTTGCCCTAGCAGCACTCCTCCCACACCAGCACCTCCCCCTCCCACACCAGCACATCCCCTCTCTCTCCCCGCAAACTATTGCATGAAATCTGCGTGATTCACTTTGGAGTCACACCCTGGTAGACATTGCGTGTGTGTGGGCCTCTTTAGAGGGGATTCAAGAGGACCAATTTCCTGCAGTCTGGGGGTAGCGCTGGGCAGGGAGCAACTCCTAAAAACACAGAAGTGGGCTGCTTAGCAAGTTAGGCAGTTTGCAAGTAATATCACAGCGCGTGACATCGCACGTGCTACACCATGTAACATGCAGATGACGTATTTTTAAACAGTGCTCCAGCATAACTGTCCACGTGAGGGTTTAGGATGACTGCAATACGAAGAAATTAAAAAAAAGAAACCGGCCATTGTGTCACTCTTATCCATGCATACCTGACTTGCGCACCATCCCATTTTTAGGAGGAAGTTTGATGTGACCAAGGGACAGCTCAAGACGGTGCTATGTGGCAACGGGTGCCAGGGATCTTTGGCGGACATTGGCCAAACTCCTGCAGTTGGGTGGGGACCGATAAGACACCCTTCAATCTAGTCCATACCGTCTTGCGTGCATTAAAGCATCTATTTTTAGGAGAGATTGTGCGATGTCTCTTTACCTCACCTCACAACCTGCACTTCATGAACAGACGAAGTTAAACTTGTTCTTAATTTCAAGTAGTACTTGGCAGGGAGTAAACATTTAAAGTGCGTCAACGAATTGACTACAGTTGGTTGCCAGATGCCTTTTAGCCATTCCCTGCATTTGAGCGAATCGCTGGTGCGTGTTAACTCTCTGTGGTGCACGAGGGCGCTGTAGGGAGGGCAGAAGCGGTGGGGTGGGGGAGGGGAGCCGCAGTGACAGTGGAGTCGCAGTTCGGGTTGCTCTCTCTAGCCAGTGGCGTATGCATGCTCCAGTGTCTGCACCGTTTTTTTTAATCTCTGACCTATATAAGACGCTATTATCGCTCGCCAGGATCGATGCCAACATCACCCGGATGTGAGCAGCTCTCATCCGCTCGGTAACAAAGAGCTGTCAAGAAATTGAAAGTGTTCCAGTAAGAAAAAAAAGCCTGGTGGTGGGGGCTGGAATCAAGCGAGGGGAGGAGAAGTGTGGCAGGCGTTCGGACATACATCTGCTGTGTTTATGCTTCAAGTGGGAATAAGCATTAGCAAAGTCACTAGGTTTTGCCTATGAGAGATTAATTGACTTTGTCGCACTCATTAAGCTGGACAGGACGCTTTGCAATCAAACTTTTTTAGATGAATATTTATTTTATTGATAAAATACCCTGCGCAAAGTTGTATTTGCTATCTATCACTCTATTACTGCATTTGCAGCTTTTATCTCTCCTCCTCTGCGAGCTTTCCAATTGTTCCTGCACCCCTACTCCCCCATTTATTTTCCTGTCTCTTCATTGCTTGCCCGTCCCCCAACCCCTGTGCCTTGCTACGGTTTTCAGACTGCCGATTCTGCTGTGAAACCACTGTTTTGCCCTGCCTGTGTTTATGCTGCATGAGTTGTTTCTAACCCTGCAACAACCTTAATTGCTGGGGGTTATATACAAGGGTATGGTCGGTGCTTAGGGGCTAAATGTCTGTGGCCAGCTCACCATGATTAACAAAATAAATATTCATTAAAAGGGAAATCACCCACGCAAGCCCACTATCACCCACGCAACGCCACTCACCCAAGCAACCCCACTCACCCACGCAACCCCACTCACCCACGCAACGCCACTCACCCACGCAACGCCACTCACCCACGCAACGCCACTCACCCACGCAACGCCAATCACACACGCAACACCACTCACGTTGCCAATAGGTCTCGCAGTAGGAAAGTTGGAGCCATTACAATTGCAAATAACAATGCCTTTTATTTTTTTTTCATTTTAAAAACATAAAGGGCTTTGTCATTTACAAAACCAATAGCTCCAACTTTCCTACTGCGAGACCTATTGGCAACGCCAGTGCTTGTTAATTTTACCTCCTCTCCCTGCCCCCATGCCCCCGATCCCTGCTGGTCGCCACCGCAACTTACCACAGAGAAGATGCTACGAAGGGACCAGGGGGTGGGAGGGGGCAGCCCAGCCCAGCCCACTCCAGCCATGTTCAGCTGCGTACAGGCGCAGATAGCCCCGCTCTTCGCCCGAGCATGTGTATGGGTGCATTCTGCTCCACGGTATGCACCAATCACTGTTAAAGCGCAGAGTCTGTTGTCCCTGCCTCCACTGAAATAGGTGCTGCGTGGGAGACGAATTCCCAGCTGAGGAAAGTGGCAGATGCACGATTTAGGAGCACTGTTTTCTGATGATGTGAAAGAATATCACTAGGAAAACCTGTCACTGATTCATATATTTATTGTTGCGTACTGCTATTACTTTCATTTGTTTCTTTGTATTTTGTCAGCACTAAGTAAATGTTCTCAGTCTTGACTGGCATTGATCAATTGTTGCCTGGGCATTTTGGATACCGAACTTCTTTCCAGGGTTTCTTGCAAACGGAGTTCTTTCTTTGGTATATCTAAAGCCATGCTAAGTCCATTCTAATATTACCGTTTGTCATTTTATGTTATTTCTGGACTGAGAAGGAGTAGCTTAAGATGCCCTCATTTGTGTTTTCAGAGCAGTGGAAAGAGCTCGGTGCTGGAAAGCCTTGTTGGCAGAGACTTGCTTCCCAGGGGCACTGGAATAATAACCCGGAGACCTCTGGTCCTGCAGCTGGTGCATGTCTCTCCAGAGGATCGACGGAAACCGGTCACCGATGATAATGGTATGTAGGAATACTTAAAACTTTCATGATCCTCTTGAGCGTGTGTGTTGGGTCTTTCGAGTTGGATCTTGATCATAGAGACATTGTGGCTGACCCTGTGCGATGTATATGCATTCCAGGATACTCGAAGAGAAAAGAGCGCCCCCCTCCTGTGGCCGTACTAGCTAAGCCGCCAAGTGGCCTTTTGTCCTGTACCTATTGAATCCTATTTCTTTAAAAAGATCCTCTGCTTGCTAAAACATGACTCATAAGGGCTAAGAAGTTATTTGTGTTCAAGCCTCACAACGCTTCAACGTTCTCTAAAGGGACGAGGCTGTGTTAAACACATGTAGCTTTATTTGGTGCAAACTGCACTCCTATTGCTGCTGATTCCTCCTCCGTGCACAGAATACATTATTAAAACTACCTTTTCTTCACTTTAGCCCAGAATGCCTGGACACGCTCACTATTTCTTAACCATATTGGTATATGATGCAACACCGTGGTCCACGCAGAAGTAATTGAAACATGCACCCATCCACTGGCAGCCAGGACAGATGTGACGTCATTGGGGCAACTGAATTAAATGAAACACTGCTGATGTGCCTTCTGAATTCGAAAATATCCTGAAAATGTAACAAAATAACACTTTGAAGCTTGTTTAGTTGCAAAGCTGGTTCAGCCTTCACAGAGAAGACCATGCTTTTGAACTACAGTTCTGAAGTGTTCTACAGTTTTTTACTTTTTTTAAACATTTTTATTAAAATTGTGTTCAGGCATACATGTAACAGAAACACAAGTATATGGTAGCACTGCACGGTATTCTCCAAAGTACATCATCGTAGAAGCCATGATATAACAATGTCAAATGAAGATCAAGTACATTTCTCTATTGCGTCCTGCACCATTTTGGAGGAAAAGAAGAGGCAACATAAAACAAGGAAGTTCAACAGTAATATTCTACAATATCCTGTTTTCCATAGTTGTAATGACTAAGACATGAAGGTATCCGTGATAGGCTAAACAAACATATTAATGTACACTCCTGACATGGGGAATGGGAGGGTACCCATGACTAACTGTCTCTCGAACCACCGATCAGGCAGACCCATATGCCAGACGTGCAAAATGGCAAGTGTTAAAGCGAATATTGGGTCGATCGTAATGGGGAGGCCGCAGATGCTTGATGCGAATCTTCAGGGAGGGCAACATCTCGTCCTCTGAGCCAGGTGTTGAAAGGTTCCTATATGTCCTGTGGGCATAAGGTCCCAGAACGCTGCAAGCTGCTCCTGGCAGTAAGAAATATCTTTCACCCAAGCAGTAATCCTGGGGGCACCCCAGTGGATGGCCAGCCTACGTTTCGCATGTAGTACCATCATTTTTACTAAGCGGCGCTTCTCAGGCGGAATTACCTCCACATAACCCAACAGTGCCACCATGGGAGTACATTCCAACAACACTCCAGTAACCGATTGTACGGTGTCGTAGATACCTTGCCAATATTCAGCTATTAGTGAGCAACTCCACGCTACATGTAGAAAGGCGGCTGCTTCACGTTTGCATTTCCAGCAGCGCAAATCTGGGCGCAACCCTAGTTTGTGTAGTTGCATAGTAGTGTGATATATCTTATGTAGGAATTTGAAGTGAATGAGTCTTAATTTATAGTTCGGAGAAAAATATCTCGGCTGTGAGCAGCAAAACGACCATTGCTCATCTGTGGGGAGTTCTTCCAAGTCAGCTCTCCATTGTGTGAGTGCCCTAGGGGCATCCCAATGGGTCTGTGTTTGGGTGTGGTTATATAGTCTAGTGAGTAATCTATGTGATGATGGTGTAGCTAGTAGGTGTTCTAGAGGTTTCATGGTATCTGGGGGGGCCGGGAACGACTAATGTATTATCTTGCAAGTTGCTTGGAGCTGAAAATATAAGAATAAGTCCTGGATAGGTAACTGAGAGTCTGCCTGTTGCTGTGGCTGATCTAAAAAGGTATCTTGCAGGTATAGGTCTCCTAATGTGGAAATTCACATATTTGGTGCCCGTTCTTTGAAAATGTGGGTGATGTGCTACTGATGTGGAGAGCGCCTAAAGCAGTGGAGTCCCAACACGTTGCCTTAAACATTCCCAGGCCCAGCTGAAAGTTTCAACAGTGTTAATTTCATTTACTGATCTACGGTATGGTATTTAAACAGCTGCATGCATGGGAGTGGGATCAACTATATCTGTTTTGACGTGCGGTTGAAATGGAATATATCCAGAAATGGAGGAATTGGGCCTGCGCACAAAGCGCATAGAGTTCAAAGTTTGGTCCAACCAGTCCACCCCGGGATATCGGACGTGTTAGCAGTTCCTAGCTCATGCGGGGTTGTTTACCAGCCTTCACTAAGGCAATCACAGTAGAACGCAGGGAATTAAAAAAGGCTTTGGTTAGAAGTATGGGGATATTAATGAAAAGGTATATACATTTAGAAAGAACTAGCATCTTAGTGATCGCAATTCTGCCAGGCAGTGACAGAGGCAGGGCAGCCCAGAATTTCGCCGTTTGTTCCAGCCAATGTAGTAGGTTACCGAAGTTAATTCGCCATATTCCCTGCAAGTCTCTACTCAGCCACACTCCAAGATACTTAACCGCACTTTCGGCCCATTTAAGAGCGAATTCGAAGTTAGCTTCCAAGGGGGCATCAGTCCATGGTAAAATAGAGGATTTTGACATCCCACCATAACGGAGAACTTCCTTCAGTACAGGGTGAAGGTTTTCATCTGGTTTGCGTATATATTATGTTATGTACTCTTCATACATGGATATTATAAGACTCCTATCTGTGAAGACTAAACCCTGTGTGGTCTGGTGCTGACGGATTCTGGCCGCTAAGGGCTCCATTGCCCATGCAAAAGGCAGTGGCGAGAGCGGGCATCCATGCCTTTTTCAACAGGTCGAATGGTTCAGATATGAGGCCATTTGCTCTGAGGCGGGCTGCAGGTCTAGTGGCAAGCAGACCGATCAGTTTAATGAAATTGGGACACAATGTAGGTAGGACAGTAAATAAAAAAGGCCTCTCCAAGGAGTCACACGCCTAGTTGCATCAAGAAACACCGCAGCGGCAGGCAGTTTGGTGCACTGCAGCAAAAAAGGTGTGCACATTTTGGGCAGCTGACCTTCCCAAGATGAAACCTGGCTGGTCCGGCCTGGCAATGAGTGCAACAGCGGTTGTAATCTATTAGCTATTAGTTTGGCTAGGATCTTTGCATCTACATTAATCAACAGGGGTCTATGAGTCTCATAGGTTGGGTGTCTTGTCTGGCTTTAGAAGGGAGATAATTGCGGTCTTGCCATGGTCGGCGGTAGGATTTCCCTTTCTAATGACTCCTGATATTCATCTAACAGCCGTGGTGCTAGCTTCTCCTCATAGGTTTTATAAAAAGTGGTGGTCAGGCCATCTAACCCTGGCATTTTCTCCCCAGGTAAGCCGTTAATAACCTGTGTGATGTCTTCGATTGCAAAAGATTCATCCAGGTATTCTCTCTGGGCGTCACTTAACCAGAGTAGTTCAATTGATTCGAAGTGTTCCTCTAGGTCAGGGTGGGGTGCACTCTGCATGCTGTATAGAGTGAGGTATAGTATTTAGTAAGGTGTGTGTGTGTGTGTGTGTGTAGCCTCTTTACTTCTGAAAGGGGATGCGTCTTCGTCCAGTAGTTTGGCTATAAAGGCCGGAAAAGTGCACTGTCTAAGTGCATTAGCAAGGGTTTTGCCAGGCCTATCACCCTCCCCATAGCTGCGTGCCCTAGAGTGTCTCCCTAAAAAGCATGTCTCCCTATCAGCCTCTTCCTCTAATTCAGAGTTTTTCCCTCCCACAGTGGCAAATGCCTAGGTTCCCTAGTCTGGAAGAACAGTTGTTCCGCTGTTTTCATTTCCTGTTCAAGTTTAACTATAGTGGCTCTAATAGAGTGTAGCACCCCTGATTTTTTGGAAATGCAAGCCCCACGTATCACTACCTTAAATGCCTCCCAGAGCGTCGAAGATGAGTCCACTGAACCTTCAGTAGTAGAAAAGTATTGGGTAATATCAGTTCTAATCTCCTCTCTGAATGTGGGGTCTAGGAGCACATGCGGAGGCAGACGCCAACTGAATGTACGGGGTAGTGTTTGTGGTATCTTCCAGTGCAGAATCACCGGGGTGTGGTCTGATAATGTGCGTGCGAGTTGTAATGTTTCTAAGGTCCACGATGCAATATCACATGTGACTAGCCAGTAGTCTCTCCTTTATCATGCATTGTGGTGCGAGGTGATACACGTTCCCTCCCTCAGGGTTGGATTCCTGCTGCGCCAGATATCTGTGAGATTGTGCTCCAGAATAATGTTTAGTTGCAGAGTTGCCCTGATGTGTGGGTTACGAGCTGTCCCAACTCTGTCCTGTTAATGGTTAAGAGTAACATTGAAATTCCCGCACCAAATGATCATATCTCCACCCAATGCTGCCGTCTTAGCCCATACAGTGAGAAAGAATTGTGGGTCGTCCACATTTGGGCCATATAATGCTACTAAAGTAACCTTAGTTATCATAAGGGTACCCATTAGAATAATATACCGTCCCTCAGGATCTGTCTGTATATGTGTGGTTGACCAGCCAAGGCTACGTCTAATCTGTATTGAGACATCCCTAGCATAATTGGAGTAGGGGGCCAAGTGTATTTCCCCCCAATATCTATTTT
This sequence comes from Lissotriton vulgaris, assembly GCF_964263255.1. Lineage (NCBI taxonomy): Eukaryota > Metazoa > Chordata > Amphibia > Caudata > Salamandridae > Lissotriton > Lissotriton vulgaris. The sequence continues at coordinate 30,784,143 of NC_141686.1, read as the reverse complement.
TCAATTTAGGGTCAGAGTCCTATTTCAGATGAGTAAGTAGTAAAAATTTATTGTTTCTGATTATTTAAAACCATTACAAAAATACATTTGGGTGCGCATTTTTTATCAATAAAAAGTCTTAAAAAGAGAGATCATAATTATTAATAGATATATTAGTAGATAAAATAGGGTTTGGGAAATGTCCATAGTTCATTATGTCTTGTCTGGGCCGACTTGGCTTGTTAATTTCAGCACCACTAATTTCAGGAATTTCACCAAATTCCCGTTTAGTTAAGGAAATCCTGGGTCAAACACATGCAAGAACTGCTTGTCGGCGTGTGCGTATTCTGCGTTCAATAAAAGACTTTTTTAAAAGAGCTACTCTTTCCTCTTTCAACTTCAAGGAGGTGCATAACAAATGTTCAATATCTTATTTCCTTGCACTGCACAACCTGCATGTTGTCCCACAGTTCCTTCTCAACCATGGTTGTAGATGTGGTATAGCTGGTAGAATTCCTAGCCTATGTTTTAAAAAGGCTTCTTTTGATTTCCTGCAGTACCCCAATCCAAAGTATGCCTGTAACCCGGGTGATTTATATGTACACAGTCATCCAAGCGTGACGCCTATGGGAAAAATTGGCTTTGTCCTCTATAAGCGAGAGTCTCTTTATACTCTTATTTGATACACTTTTGAATTGTGCATGTGGTAATGGGGTTTCTCATAGCTCTTTTAGTCCTGTAACAATGAGGGACTCCTCTAAGTATTTTTTTCCCCAGCATTTTGGAGCAGCTGCACAGATCTTGCCAGAGCTGGTGGTTCAATGTATTTTCTGGCGAGTTCTTTATTTTGTGCCAGCATTTAATATATGATCCTCTTCTGCTAGCATTTGGCTCGTCATTCCAAATTCTAGCCGGATCTGGGCTTGTGAGGTGTAAGATGGCAGATTTGAGAGAAGTCTGTATGCTTTTGAGATAATTGTATCCAACAGTTTCGCATCTGTGCCTCTTAATGCTTCGCTGCCGTAAGTAATTGATGACTGTATTTTAACTTGGGCAACAGGAAGGAATGGTAGAAGAGTGGGGCCTGTCATCTTAGTTTTAAGTTGTTTAAGTGTTGTCGCGATCAGCATACCTTTTCTCTTTGTGGCCTCCAGATGATTTGAGAAGCGACCTCCTTTTTCGACTATGATGCCAAGATATTTATATTCAGAACAGTTTGTAACTACCTGTGCTCCAAGGAGCCAGGAGTGCGACTTTTTATTCCCAGTTATATACAGTACTTTGGTTTTGTCGATGTTTACTTCAAGTAAATTTTCTTCGGCGTATCCATGCAACGTGTTAATGAGATTCTGCAGTCCTACTTTGGTATGACTAACCAGGACCACGTCATCTGCATAGGATATGCTGGGCAGGGCTTTGCCCCCCAGTCGGGGTACGTGCGCGTTGCAGGCTTCTACAGCAGGTGATAGATCGGCTGTAAATAAATTGAAAAGGGTTGGCGCTAAAACACACCCCTTCTTGTGGCCTTTTGTAGTTGGAATGCGCCTGGAGAGGTGGGTGCCATTCCCAAGCTTCACCTGAACCCACGTATTCGAGGGCAGTTCGATCAAAAGGCTTAGGAGAGGGGCAGAAATCCCCCAGAAGGCTAATTTTCTCCAAAGATTGGCTCGATTGACATTATCGAAAGCTGCCTTGAAGTCCACAAAGCATAAGTGAAGCGTTTGTTTAGTCAGTTTTGCTTTGTCTATAAGTAGCGATAGTGCCAGTAGGTTTGTTGTGGTTCCCATATCTCTACAGAATCCAGTTTGCCTAGGTGGAATTATATTGCACTTAGTTGCCCATTCGCACAGCTGTGTCCATAAAAGCCCCGCAAAGTATTTTACCTCCATGTCCAGAAGGGCTATCCGGCGGTAGTTTTTTGGTAACATTCTGTCCCCTGCTTTACATATCTGTGAAATAACTGATCCCTTCCATGATGCAGGGAGACGCCCAGAGTAGCTGACAGACGTGTAGAGGGGGGTTAAGGATTTTGCCCAGTATTCCGGGACAAGTTTGAAGAGGGCTGAAGGAATTCCGTTTGGCTTTAGAGCTCCATCCTTCCTTCCTTTGGAGATTAGTTTCCTAAGTGTAACGACATTAATTTCGATTTTAGCTTTTTCCTGTAATTTTATTATTTGTGGGGGATGGCCCTCCTGGGCGTCCTGGGGCGTGTTTGTTACAACGACCTGTTGGTTAAAATGAGTGTCTAAGAAAGATTCCCAGGAGTTGTTTGTTATGTACGATGTTATTCCACCATGTTTTGGATTGAAAAATGTGTTTAGTGTAGACCAAAATCGGGCGCTGTTATTCCCCTTAGAGTCGTAGTGAAGTTTAGCCCAGAAATCTTATTCATTAGATCTTTTAACCTCCCAAGGAAGTTTTTTGAGGTCCGCCCGGTGCTTAGGAAGCTGTTCATGAAGACCCCTTTCGCCCGGGCTTATTCTCAATAGTCTTAGGGATTTGTTGATTGCTTTTTTGTGGTTTTTTAGTGCCAATTTCTGGGTGCTTGAAATCTTCCCTGTGACCGTAAAGCCAAGCGATGGGAAGTGCCGTACTGTTGTTGAGTATGTGTTTGCAAAATCGGCCATAAAGGTTTCCCATATGGTTACTGGATTACCCATAGGATAATTTAAGCTATTTAATTGTAGTTTTGCTACTTGGAGTACTTCCATCGTATTTACTACAGAAGATTTAATTTGTTTGAGATTTATGGTATGACAGGCATGTAGTCCTGTTGGATTGGAAAGAATTGGATCCGGAAAGGCAAGAATAGATGCTTCCTGGGGATGGTGGTCGCTATATCCCTTATCTCATAGGTTAAAGCCTAGTATATGATGGAAAAGTGGGAGGGAGACTAGCGTGTAGCCTATTGTAGAGGTTGCGTTGCCTGAATTGAATGAGGCAACAGTTGGGGAGTCATCAGCGAATCTTCCATTTAGAACCCTCAGGCCGATGTGCTCAAAGTCATCCAGCAGCTCCTTCACCAGATTAGAGGTTTTACCTTGGCTGCTAAAGGATTGAGTTGGAATATTCCAGTAGTAGGACTGGGCCTGAATGTCATTGTTTGAGGATGAGCCTTAAAGGTATTGATTAAAGTCCCCAGAAAGAATGAAGTTAGGAGAGGTGTGCATAGTCATTAAATGATGTAGGTGGTCCGTTAGAAGTTTCGACTCCTGTTTCTATTTTTTGGGATTAATGTAAATGTTGGTCAGCAGCACCTCTTCTTTTTTCCCCCTAAGATTTAATTTTATCTGAACTGTATTTATGGTAGGAAAGTGGGTGGTAAGTTCCTATGCACTGTGAATGTTTGAGATTTTGATATAGGTTGCTAAGCCACCCGCCAGCCGACCGAATTTACTTTTTCTTGTGGCTGGGGAGTGATAGCAGGTGTAGCCCTCTATGTGTACAGGATCCTTCAGCCATGTTTCCTGAAGGAGGATAATATCAAATGATTTCTTGTATTGTAAGAATTCAGTGTCTGCTGCCTTGTTGTTGAGCCCATTTAGATTCCAAGAGCATAGATTCATAGATTCAGAAGTAGCGTGGCCAGATGCGAGCCCATCTCTATTTGGTTACCCTGTCATTGTGGGTGACTTGGTGTGTTCATTATTCTAAATGGCCGAAGATAGTCTGGATTGTCTGAGTTAGAGACCATCGCGCTCCTTTGGGTGAATGTTGCCTGTGTTTTTGCAGGTGATGGACCCAGTGCACCTCTAAGTACTGACGTTGTCTTAGAGTTTTTTATAGACGGTCCGTACCGAGGTCTCTCGAGCAGGGGGAGCGGATATCCTGTGTTACGATATGTGGCGGATTTAATCCCCCAGGTTTTGAGAAAATTTTGCTCCTCTAGGATTTTATTTACAATTTCGGACGAACTCCAGGTTTCTTTTGTAGCTTCAGATGAGTTTCTTGGAGAAAACAGACATCTATGCGATGTCTACTCTAGTATGTGTGGATTAGTCGTGCTTTCTTAAAATCATTAAGCCTGTGGATATTCCAAGTGAGGAATTTGGTCTCAGTCATTTCTTAATAGGTAAATTGTATAGAAATTGTGCGTGTAACATAAGCTTGCAATAGAACATCGTATATCGGAAAACAAATTATGTTGCCGTTCCGTACATTTAGTGAGAATAAAAAGGTAACATAAACATTAGGAAACACCAATGCACTTCGCACATCAAGCATATGCTGTGCAGCGAAGGACCATGCGCCTGAGTATACAGTGTTCCCCCTACACCACCCCCACCCACATCAACCTCCAAGCAGGTTGTGACGTATGTCTGCCCCACCCCTCCCACCGAAAAACCATTTGAGTAAAACAGAAACACAAGGGAGATCTCCCTGGTGGGCTAGGGAAGTCACCGATAACCTGCCATGAGGCAGGGTAGGGTGACCAGGCATTTATATGTAATACGAAATCTGTCAATATAAAAAAAAAACTTTTTAAAAACGTGCTTTTCTATAGAACCACAAACCACAAGCCACAAACCCAACTCCACTGTAAGCGAGCCAGCAAACAACCTTATAGTGATGAGTGCGAGCATAAACCTATTTGTGTAACATAATGCAGGGCCATTTGATTAAGATACTAATCATTGTCGCTTAGCTTCTCCTCAGAAGCTGCTAGTTGGGAAGAAGGCGAGGGCGATTTCCCTGCACCTATATGTTTAGCTTCTCCTCAGAAGCTGCTAGTTGGGAAGAAGGCGAGGGCGATTTCCCTGCACCTATATGTTAAGCATATTAAAGGGCTGATTTAGCGTCAGTAAAGAATTGTGCCTTTCCGTCGTATGTGAGTTTAAGCTTGGCAGGATACAACATTGCATATGAGACATAAGCATTCTGAAAGACCCGTTTTGTGGTATGAACTCCCTCTGTGCTGCCTGAACAGCAGGCGTGTAGTCAGGGGTGGGTGGGGGGGGGGGTTGGAAAGGGAAGGGTGTTGCCTTGATGGGTTACAGGACTTTTATCCCTGGCTGCTCTAAGAATGGCATCTCGTCCCTATAGTTCAAGAGTCGAACGATAATTGGGCGTGGCGCAGCTCCTGGCAGGGGTCTAGGGCCCAATGAGCGGTGTGCCTTCTCAATAATCATAACTTGCGAGAGTACAGGCCCAAATAAGTCACGCAGTAGGTCTTCTATCTAGGGTTCCATTTTCAAAATGGCAGTCGATTCCTGCAGCCCAATAATCCATAGGTTGTTGCGTCTAGAGCGTGCTTCCAAATCTTCTTCATTTTTTGCTTTTATTACATCTAACACTTTTTCCATACTCAGGATTTACGCTCTAGATTCTGTAGTAGAATCTTAGGTGTCGGACAGCCTATTCTCCAAGATGTCTAACCTGCCCTCATGTGCATCTAGACGTTTCTTCACTGTATCGAGACTTGAAGCAAGAGTGTCCATCTTGTTGTCCTCTGTTTTGATACTGGAACGCATGTCAAGCAAGATCGTGCAGATGTCTTCCTCCTGTTGCTCTGTGTGATCTCTGGAGCCCTGGGCATTGTCCTGCTCCTGGCCTGCATACTTTGTCCTAGTCAGGCGTTTGTGTTCAAAGGGGAGCTTTGGCTGTTTGGGGTCCGTCTTCCCCATTGGGACTTCAGTCGCACAAGTAGTACTTAGCAATGAAAGGCGTAGCTTATATAGGGCTAATGCAGGACAGCAGCACTAGTGCAATGTTTTTCCTTGCGTGCATATAGCGCAGGTCGCTGTATACACTGCTCAAGTTTGTGTCCTATAAAGTAAATATGGACCCCAGGTGTGTGTCACAAGATTATTTGCTGTATTTCCTAATCCGGGAGACAATCCGCAATCTAGCTGTGAGTAGGTGGAGACCAGTGTCAAGTACTCTGTTCCCCAAGGCAGGCTGGGAGCGAGCGGCAATTGTGGTCCCAGTTCAAGGTTCCTTAGGCACCACGTGGGGCCGATGTAGCAAGGTCACGATGAAGTTATATAGGATCTGTGGCGCAGCCCTCTGATTCTGCTTCACCAGCCTGCAGCTCTTTTGGTCTGATGTGGGCCCCATTTGTGTGCTCAGGAGGGCGAATACCGCTCCATTTCTGCGGGAGGAGAGGATCTACTGACACGCTTGTCTGCGCGTGAAGGCCTGTGCTTAACCTAGTCCACCAGAGCAGGCCGGGACTAAGTGATACCCGCAGCCCCAAGTCTAGCCCCCAGCGCCTCTTCTTTAAATGCTGGTTGCAGGACAAGGCAGCCAGGTGCTCACTCACCCGCACGTTCACCCAGACGCCCAAATCTGCACTGTTGCCTCCCACTGAGCCGGTTCTGTCAGGGGTAATCGTGGCATGACCACCACAACATGGCCCGTGCGGTAGAGGAACCAAAGAGGGCTGAAACCTATGCAGTTGGAGTGCCCCTGTCCCCGCACCACCCCAAATCCCCTGCCCACACTCGCCCCAACTCACCAGTGGCTCGTCTCTCCCTCCTCAAGGTCAGTCTGCCCAATTCGTCACACAGATACCGGGATCTGACGAGCTTCGGCGTACAGCAAGCAGGTCCTCCTCCTGCCCCCAGGCTCAGGAACACAGCCCGAGATGCTGTGTGCCTCTGTCCACGTTACAGGTACCAGGCTTCCAATGCCCTACAGTTTGTGGGGGTCGAGTATGGTCGTGTCTCCAGCTGTCATCCAATGCATAGAGTTGCCCGCTCTCACAGTTGCCGCTTAAGTCGTCTGGTATACCCGGGGTCCCAGGAGCTCGTCTGTCCATGTTGCTGTCTCGCGTCACACGGCGGCCATGTTACCCTCCGTGAAGGCCGCATCCAGTCTGGTTGTGTAACTCGGCTTCCATGCAAGCTACAATCACCAGACTTAACACAGATGATTAGGTTTGTGATGAGGTGCGGTGTTTTGTAGTGGCAGATTTCCCATTTAAACGGTGATAATCAAGGATAAAGGAGCCTGGTCAGGGGCGGATTGGCAAGGCGGGCATTCGGGAATGGGCCGAAGGGCCGGTGCCTCAGTGCCCTCTGTGGGCCGTTTTTTTTCTCCCCTGTCCCAGTCCACAGAGAGTGCACTAGGAAAGGGGAGAAAAAAAAACGGCCCACAGAGTGCACGGAGACAGAGACTGAGAAAATGAAAGCAGCCTCGCTGTGCGGCCAGACAGCGATTGTCAGCCGTGGGCTCTCCTTCACCCCTACTGTTAGACGGGACCTGGAGGGTCGGCCGAGGACAAGGGGAGAGGTCTCCGGGGAGAGCCGTCTCCAGCGATCGTACAGACCAGTAACTTCCCCCCCACAGAATAGGCACCACACAAGGATAAGATTTAACATTCTTTATAAGTGATCTTTAAGTACGGTAGAATGGTACAAGGAGGTCTGGACTCAGGGGTCCCCTCGATTCTAGTCTCTTGGATGGGAAAGGGGTAGCGGGACAGTCTTATTACCAATCCGGTAGTTATGACGAGATGATGGGTAGCTCACAATCCTCGAGCTCGGCGTTCTTGAAGGACGGATTGCGGCAGCGCCAGCAGATCCCGGAGTGGTCGAAGGTGGCAACGGTCCGCGGCAGCGCCAGCAGGTCCCGACGAAGATGGTAGTTACAACGGGTCGCGGCAGCGCCAGCAGGTCCCAACGAAGATGGTAGTTACAACGGGTCGCGGCAGCGCCAGCAGGTCCCAACGAAGATGGTAGTTACAACGGGTTGCGGCAGCGCCAGCAGGTCCCAACGAAGATGGTAGATTGCAGAGGGCCGCGGCAGCGGCAGTACGACAGTTCATAAGGCAGGGCTGCGGCAGCGCCAGCAGTCCGTCAAGGATGAGTTCGTCTCGGTGTCTCTCGACTCCAGGATACAACTGCCTTCCTGCTCTGGAGCTGCCTCAGTTATAGGTCTGGCGCCCTTTGATGTCCGGACCCTCGCACTTGGAGGTCAGGAGGTCCGGGATGAGGGAGTCCAGACACCCAGCAGGGGGGTGGAGCCAGCGCCCGGGGAGGCTGGGGGCGATCGACACTTCTTTCTCCCATTGACCTGCCAAGTGGTCCGTTCACCTCCTGGGTGGATGGTGGTGCCGGGATGTCGGGGCCTGGCCAGGCCCAGGGTTGTGGTCGGGCTGAGGCCACGCGGCCTCGTGGTGCAGTGTCTAAGATGGCGGCTGGGCCGGGCAATGGTGCTGACGGTGGCCCGGGCCGGTAATACAGAGATGTCCGGGAGCAGGGGTCCCGTAGGGGACGGTTTGCGAGTTGTTTCTGTGGGTAGCACCTGGAGAGCCGGTGCCCGGGCCCTGTCGTGCGGGGAGGGAGCGAGCCCTTCATGTGGCCTGTCCAACATGCGTCCCCCCCCAGCTGAAGGCGGGGAGAGTCACCCATCGTCTTGGGGACTTTCCTCGTCGAGGCAGAAAAAGCGTGACAGGCCATCCGCGTTGGCGTGATCCTGGCCAGGGCGGTGCTCCACAGTGAAGTCCATCCCCTGCAGGGAGATGGACCATCGCAACAGCTTGGGATTCTCCCCCCGCATCTGCATTAACCATTGCAGGGGGCGATGATCTGTTTGCACCCGAAAGTGGGTACCGAAGAGGTAGGGCCGGAGCTTCTTGAGGGCCCACACTACTGCGAAGGCCTCCCTTTCGATGGTGCTCCAGCGCTGTTCCCGGTCCAGTAGGCGTCTGCTGAGGAAGGCCACTGGTTGGTCGACTCCCTCGGGATTCAGTTGGGAGAGGACGGCCCCAATGCCATGGTCGGAGGCATCAGTCTGGACGATGAACTCTCGGCTGTAGTCGGGAGCCTGGAGCACAGGGGCGGTGCACATGGCGGCCTTCAGCTTCTCGAAGGCCGCTTGACAGTCAGGAGTCCAGTTGATTCTTTTTGGCTGGTACTTGGATGTAAGTACCGTGAGGGGCCCCACAATGCTGCCATAGTCCTTCACAAACCGCCGGTAGTATCCGGTGAGCCCCAAGAAGGCTCGGACCTCGGTTTGGGTGATGGGTGGTTGCCAGGACTGGATGGCAGCGATCTTGAGCTGGAGGGGGGCCACCAGACCGCTCCCCACTTGGTGTCCGAGGTAGGTCACGGACCCCTGGCCAATTTGGCACTTGCTGGCCTTGATGGTGAGGCCGGCCTGTTGGAGGGCCTGCAGGACCTCTCGGAGGTGGTTGAGGTGGTCTGACCAGTGGCGGCTGTACACTGCGATATCGTCCAGGTAGGCGGCGCTGAAGTCTTCGAGGCCCGCCAATACCTGGTTCACCAGTTGCTGGAAAGTGGCTGGCGCATTTTTCATGCCGAATGGCATCACTTTGAATTGGTAGTGGCCATCCGGGGTGGAGAAAGCGGATCGTTCTTGGGCCCTGGGGGTGAGGCCGATCTGCCAGTACCCCGCTGTCAGGTCGAAGATGCTGAGGTAGCGGGCAGCCCCCATGCGGTCGATCAGCTCATCTGCTCGGGGAATGGGGTGAGCGTCGGTTCGGGTGACAGCGTTCAGACCCCGATAGTCAACACAGAATCGGAGATCAGGGGTGGTGCCGGGGGTAGCAGCTTTGGGGACCAGTACGACTGGGCTGGCCCAAGGGCTGTCCGAGGGTTCGATGACTCAGAGGGTGAGCATCTTGGCGACTTCGGCTTGGATGCAGGCACGTACCCGATCTGGCACGCGGTACGCCCGATGTCTGATGGGGGAACTGTCCCCCGTGTCCACGTCGTGTAGGCACCAGGGGGTGACCCCTGGGGTGAGGGAAAAGAGAGCTGCCAACTGCAGCAGGAGCGCCCGACAGTCTTGGGGCTGCTCTGAGGTCAGGGCATCTGACAGCTGGACCCCGTCTACCGAACCATCCTTTTCACGTGTCCTCAGTAGGTCAGGGAGGGGCTCGGAGTCTTCTTCGGTCCCACTGTCTGTAGCCATCAATAGGCTGAGCTCCGAGCGCACAAAGTGAGGCTTGAGTCTGTTGGTGTGGAGGACCCGGAGAGGGTTTCGGGAAGATTCCATGTCGATGAGATAGGTGACGGGGCTCTTGCGCTCGACCACCTTGAAGGGCCCCGTCCATTTATCTTGCAGGGCACAAGGTTCGGTGGGGGACATCACCCATACTTGCTGGCCAGGTACGAACTCTATGGAGGAGGCGTTCTGATCGTACCATTTCTTCATGTCCTCCTGACTGGCTTCAAGATTGGCTTTGGCGATTTCTCGGAACCGCCTGGTCTGATTGCGGAGGGTCAGGAGGTACTTGTAGACGTCTGGAGGGGTTTTCAGGGAGCCATCTCCCAACCTTCCTTGACTAGGCTGAGGGGCCCTCGAACGGGGTGCCCGTACAAGAGTTCGAAGGGGCTGAAGCCGAGGGACTTCTGAGGGACTTCTCGGTAGGCGAAGAGGAGGCACGGGAGAAGCACATCCCACTGGCGGCGGAGGGGCTCTTCTAACCCCATAATCATTCCCTTGAGTGTACGGTTGAACCGCTCAACCAGTCCGTTCCCCTGTGGGTGATAGGGGGTTGTGAATCGGTAGGTGACCCCGCATTGCTGCCAGAAGGATTTCATGTATTTCGAAATGAAGTTCGTGCCTCTGTCACTGACGACTTCCCGGGGGAAGCCCACTCGGGAGAAGATCCCCATTAAGGCTCGGCCAACCACGGGTGCGGTTACAGTTCGAAGGGGGATGGCCTCGGGATAGCGGGTGGCATGGTCCACCAGTACCAGGATAAAACGATGTCCTTGTGCTGTTCGGGGATCCAGGGGCCCCACAATGTCTATTCCCACTTTTTCGAACGGGGTGGTAACCACGGGAAAGGGCTGCAGGGGTGCCTTGAGTTTGCGGCCGCTCTTCCCGCTGGCCAGACAAGTGGGACAAGACCGGCAGTGGTTGAGCACGTCATTTCTCATTTTGGGCCAGTAAAAGTGGGTCACCAGGCAGTTGTAGGTTTTGTCCTGACCCAAGTGTCCGGCCAGGGGTACATCGTGGGCTAAGTTCAGCAGGAAATCTCTAAAACGGAGGGGCACCACCAACACTCGACTGGCCCCCAACTCGACGATTCTCTGTTCACTGTATAAAAGATCATTGTCCCAATAGATCCAGTGGGCCCCGGCGGTATCTCCCGCGCTCTGGGCGAGGGCTTGTTGTCGTAGTCCCTCGAGGGAGGGACATGTCTTCTGTTCTTGACGGAATTGCTCCTGTGTGGGTCCCCCTTCTTAACGCCACTGAGCCAGGTCTGGGAGATCCTGGGGCTGAACAAGTTCTTCTTGGGTTTGTTCTGGGGGGTCGACGGTGTCGGCGTCCCCCACTGGGGCGATCGGGGGAGGAGGTGCTGGCCATTCGGGTTCTTCGGGTCGGGGGATGGTGCGGGCCGCCATGGACCGGGTGGTTACGCACGCCCAGTCCGGAAGGCCCAACATCCCCAGGTGTTCTCTTCTTTCTACGGCGGCCCATGGGGAACTCTCGAGATCGTTCCCCAGGAGACAGTCCACGGGGGCATCATCGCGGACCGTCACCTTCAGCATGCCGGATACTCCTCCCCACTCGAAGGGGACGCAGGCCATCCGACACATGCTCTCGGAATTGTCGGCTGACCGGACGGGGCAGAGAATGTTCGTATTATTTGCTCGGGGTCACCAGGTGACAGCGGACGGCCGTCACACTGGCCCCTGTGTCACGTAGGGCTTCGGCCTTGCGCCCATTGATGCTCATCCACTGACTATACTTTCTGGTGTTGGCGGGTAGGGGAGCCCGCGGGACCATGTCTCTCCCCCCCCAGGCACGCCAGGACCATGGCGGCCGGCTCCCACTCTTGTTGTTCGTGTTCGTACTCTTCCTGGTCCTCGGAGACTTGCTCTTCCCCGAGGGCGGCAGCCGCTACCTGGCGGGGCCTCGGAGTCTGGTTCTGTGGACAGTTCGGGTCATTGGCGTAGTGACCGACCCGCTGGCATCGGTGACACGTGACATTGGCTCTGAACCCCGGGCGCATCGGGGGGGTTGCCCCTATTGGCCGGGGGCGGGGTGCTGGTGGCGGGAGCGGCCGGGACGGTGTCTTTCCCCGGGCCCTGGCCTCCTCCTCCTTCTCGGGGGCGGTGATGGCCTTGGTTGTTCCTGTTCTGCTCGTTCGGGCCACCCCGGCCCACTCGGGTGCTCCCCCATCGGTCAGCCTCGGCGGCGAGCTGCCGTGGATCAGTCATTTTACTGTCGAGGAGGTGCTGCCTGAGCTCGACAAAGCAGTTATTGGAGAGGTGCTCCCACACAACAAGGTTAAAAAGCTGCTCGTAGGTCGTGACGTTGCTCCCCTTGATCCACCCCTCGAGGGCTCGGCTGAAATAGTTCACATATTCCACCCAAGTTGTACCCGGGATTCGGGTGCAGTCGCGGAACCTCTGGCGGTACATTTCGGGTGTCAGCCCATATCGAGTGAGGAGGGCGGCCTTCATGTGATCATAGGACGTCATTTGGTGATCCGGGAGCTGTAACAGGGCATCACGGCCTTCGTTGACGAACCTCCCCCATAGACCGGCTCCCCAGTCACTTCGATCGATCCTGTGGGAGGACATGGCGATCTCCTAGGCCTTGAACCACTGCTGTATGTCGTCGTTTCGGTAGAATTCTCGGACGACATCTTTGGGAATGTGGACCTTTGATTCTGAAGTTCCTGGGGTGCGGGGTTGCTCGGGCACCCCCAGGTCCTTGCCTTGCTTACGTAGTTCTATTTTGGCTAGTTTGCGCTCGTGTTCATATGCCAGTCTTTTTTCTTCAAGCTCTCTTTGTCTTTGTTTTTCCTCCCGCTCTTCTCGGAGCTAAGTGTTCTAGGTTCAATTTTTGTTCCGCTAGTTTTAGTTCTCCATCCATTTTGAGCTTTGCCAACTCTAATTCATGCAGTCTGGTTTTCTCTCGCTCTTGGATTTCTTCCCGGGAGAGACCTGCTCTCCTTTCCTCGGAAGGAGCGGGGTTAGTTTCCGGGGCTTCGCTGTGTTGGTCCCGGGGACCAGCGATGTTTACCTCTGCCCACGATTCTAGGGCATGTTTAAAGTCATCTTTTGTGCTCAGACCGGTGGTAGCAATGCCCAGTTCTATACAAAATTGTTTTAATTCTCGATGGTTGTACTCCTCCAGCTTGTCCATTTGGAATTCCTCTGTAGACCCGCTTTCCTGGGCCGGCATTGTGGTTTAGTCGTGGGGTGAGTTGCTTTCTGTACGATTACGCGTTGGTTCGGATCGCGCCGCTGGCCACCAATGTTAGACGGGACCTGGAGGGCCGGCCGAGGACAAGGGGAGAGGTCTCCGGGGAGAGCCGTCTCCAGCGATCGTACAGACAAGTAACTCCCCCCCCCACAGAATAGGCACCACACAAGGATAAGATTTAACGTTCTTTATAAGTGATCTTTAAGTACGGTAGAATGGTACAAGGAGGTCTGGACTCAGGGGTCCCCTCGATTCTAGTCTCTTGGATGGGAAAGGGGTAGCGGGACAGTCTTATTACCAATCCGGTAGTTATGACGAGATGATGGGTAGCTCACAATCCTCGAGCTCGGCGTTCTTGAAGGACGGGTTGCGGCAGCGCCAGCAGATCCCGGAGTGGTCGAAGGTGGCAACGGTCCGCGGCAGCGCTAGCAGGTCCCGACGAAGATGGTAGTTACAACGGGTCGCGGCAGCGCCAGCAGGTCCCAACGAAGATGGTAGTTACAACGGGTCGCGGCAGCGCCAGCAGGTCCCAACGAAGATGGTAGTTACAACGGGTCGCGGCAGCGCCAACAGGTCCCAACGAAGATGGTAGATTGCAGAGGGGCGCGGCAGCGCCAGCGGCAGTACGACAGTTCACAAGGCAGGGCTGCGGCAGCGCCAGCAGTCCGTCAAGGATGAGTTCGTCTCGGTGTCTCTCGACTCCAGGATACAACTGCCTTCCTGCTCTGGAGCTGCCTCAGTTATAGGTCTGGCGCCCTTTGATGTCCGGACCCTCGCACTTGGAGGTCGGGAGGTCCGGGATGAGGGAGTCCAGACACCCAGCAGGGGGGGTGGAGCCAGCGCCCGGGAAGGCTGGGGGCGATCGGCACCTGGCGGGGGAGAGCCATCGACACTTCTTTCTCCCATTGACCTGCCAAGTGGTCCGTTCACCTCCTGGGTGGATGGTGGTGCCGGGATGTCGGGGCCTGGCCAGGCCCAGGGTTTGGGTCGGGCTGAGGCCACGCGGCCTCGTGGTGCAGTGTCTAAGATGGCGGCCGGGCCGGGCAATGGTGCTGACGGTGGCCCGGGCCGGAAATACAGAGATGTCCGGGAGCAGGGGTCCCGTAGGGGACGGTTTGCGAGTTGTTTCTGTGGGTAGCACCTGGAGAGCCGGTGCCCGGGCCCTGTCGTGCGGGGAGGAAGCGAGCCCTTCATGTGGCCTGTCCAACACCTACCCTGCCAAGCAATCAAGCTGAGGCTGGGCCGGGGAGGGGTGATTGTTTGCAATAATCGGCCTCCCTGGGGGCCAGGTGTTTCTCAGGCCTTTGAGCCATTTGCACCTCGGCCCCCTGGCGCCCATGCAGCCCAGAAACGGTGTTCGTCTTAACACCTCGCCCACAGCCCTTCACATTCAGGGCATAGTGGGTGAGGAAGAATGGGTCTTGCTGTGGGGGCCTGGTGATGTTTGGAATTTTTTTGTTTTATTTATTTATTTATTTATGCGATTTTATATAGCGCAGACTTTACCGAAGGTGTCAGAGCGCTTCACACTAGGAACAGCAATAATACATGAGGAGAAAATTATAAGTGGACAAATTACAAAAGCAAACGTTAAGTTACATGAATCAAAAGTGACAGTAGTGAGCAACCAAAATACAAGAGGAGCAAACGATACATTACAGGAGGAAAAAGAGATATGTGTGCAGATTACAAAAGCGCACAAAATACAAGTAGAGGTATAATACTGCAATTAATGGCAGACACTCCAGCACAAGAACAAACGTTACGTAGGCAATGGTGGCACTTGTGCAAGTATCTAAAGCAAACAAAAGTGAGAGGTAGCAAACAGTGTGTTACAAGAGAAAAGTGACGTGTGCAAGTTACAAAAGGGTACCATAGACAGGTACAAGGGTAATACTACAGTAAATGGTAAATACTCAAACTGCCAGAACACACTGGGAAGGCACTTCCCATGCACCAGCTTCACCTCAGCCTCCCCCCTGGCTACCTTGGATGAACCAGAAAGCTGTGTTTTGTGCTCCCCTGCCAGGACATTTTCCCAAGGCCTGGATGGTTGATTAATTTACTAATTGCAGGGGCCTTACCTCTGTTCATGTGCTCCTGAGCTGAAGGTCTGTGGAGGGCTGAGTAGGTTAGTAATAGCAGGGGCTTTGCTGCTTTTCAGGTGCTCCTGTGCTGGAGGGCTGGAATAATTTTGTGACAAAAAGGGGCCTTGCTATTTTTTTTAGTTGCTCAGCATGTAGGCCATTGTCACCTTGGCCCTGTGTCGTGTGCAAGAACAATATCTTCCCACTTTCATTCCTTGTCTGTGCAAATGATGTTTCATGAAAGGGCACGCCCCTTGAATGTGGGCCACGCCCCTTAAATATGGGCCACGCCTCTTGAATGTGGGCCACTTTTTTCGTCAGTGCCCGGGCCGAATTGTGATCCCAATCCGACCCTGAGCCTGGTCTTCGGAGCCACTTCATAAGGCGGCCACTCCGCGGCTCGACGTAGCCACGCCCCATGTGTTGTACAGTTATTGCAATTGCAGTTTTGGCAATGGATGGAGGCGTTCACCATGCAGGCTGACAACAGAAGCAAGCACTGGCAAATATGTAGAGACTTTATATCGGAGATTGCGGTAAAAAACAAGTTATTTTGTGCCAGTTCCCTTTAACACACTAAAATAACGCCTTGTGTTGACAGTTGGGACAAGCAGTCATAAACATGTTTAAGTTACAGCTTAAACAAAAAAAAATACCTGTTCAATCAGCCGTTCCCTGTCCCTTGTGGTCTGTCTTCCGCCAAGTCTTTCCCTAGAAGTAATTCTATTTTGTATTTAGTTGTCGGTGTCACCTGATCCTAAGGAAGCAGGGCAGAGCTTAAGAGCAGGTTAAATCTTTAAGAGGCAATACCCACGCTTTGTCTCCTCTATAAAGAAAAATCAAACTGCTTCCAAGAAGAGGATATCTGATTGGAGGAGTCCAGAAATACGTCTGCAGGAAGGATACTAACATGGGGAATATAATGAGAGATTACTTGTGTCAAACTTCTTGGCAGCTAGTCTCAGTTGAACTGATGCCTGACAAATTTCTTAAAATGGACATGGAAAACCAAATCTAATGTTTAACTTTAATGTCATTAACAGGTTTAAATTGTACGTTTAGAACCTATGGCACTTGAGATAACCCACTGCAGCATATCTACCAATCACAGGCTTGCTAGTTTACGTTGAAAACAGGAGGTTTGCCATGTGGCCCATACTTTGAAAATCTAGTAGTGGTGGGAGAAAATATGCTTACTATACAGGTCTGGATTTACGCTATGGTTCATAGTGCCTCTGCCTAGACTCCTAATTTTCCATCTTAACTCAAGTCCTAGAATTATTGGCTAAAATGACATTTTCCCCAAATATTCCTGAAATATTGTTTAGAAGGAAAATTAAGCTCAGCATAGTGACAGCCTTGAGTGCCCTAAAAGTGTAGCTGAAAACAACAAGCATTTGCAATGCAATAGGTCTTGCATTAGGAAAGTTTGAGCTATTGGTATTGTAAATGACACATTTTTTATTTGTTTTGTTTTTGAAAATAGCGAAATTAATAGCTTTGTCATTTGCAATGGCAATAGTTATAACTTTCGCAAATGTGACACCTATAGCATTTATAATGCAATATGTCTTGTATTTACGTGACTTACATGTATTGATATTACAAATAACAATGGATTTTAATTTTTTTCAATAATTAATACTTAAACGTTATAGTAATTTATAATGGCAATAGCTTAAAGTTTTGTAAATAACTTTTGTGAAGATTATGTTCAGTGTATTTTATTGTGACGAAAATCCAAGAACAGAAGTGAAATATTAACCTATTTTTGTTACATTTGTAATAAAGCTAGCTTGAAACATTGAGAGAACATATTTGAACCAGGTGTTGAGTGGTTGCACAAATTGATGCTTTGGTGGCGCTGAGTGATGTGATGGCTGGGTGATGCTGTGGCGTTCAGTGATGCTGTGGTAGCGCATAGTGATGTTGTGGTGCCCCTGAGTGATACTGTGGTGGTACGGAGAGATGCTGTATGCTATGCTATGTTTTGTTTTGCTATCCTATGTTTTGTTTTGTTATGCTATGCTATGTTTTCTATCCTATGCTTTGATTTGTTATGCTGTGATTTTGTTATGCTATGCTATGTTTTGTTATGCTATGCTAGGTTTTATTATGCTATGCTTTGTTTTGCTATGCTATGTTTTGTTATGCTACTATGCTATGTTTTGTTGTGTTTTATTATGCTACGCTTTGTTTTGCTATGCTATGTTTTGTTATGATATGCTATGCTTTGTTGTGTTTTGCTATGTTTTGTTTTGCTATCCTATGCTTTGTTTTGTTATGCTATGCTATGCTATCTTTTGTTATGCTATGCTGGTGAGGATGTGAGTGTGAGTGTGAGAGTGAGTGTGAGAGTGAGTGTGAGAGTGAGTGTGAGAGTGAGTGTGAGAGTGAGTGTGAGAGTGAGTGTGAGAGTGAGTGTGAGAGTGAGTGTGAGTGTGAGTGTGAGTGTGAGTGTGAGTGTGAGTGTGAGTGTGAGTGTGAGTGTGAGTGTGAGTGTGAGTGTGAGTGTGAGTGTGAGTGTGAGTGTGAGTGTGAGTGTGAGTGTGAGTGTGAGTGTGAGTGTGAGTGTGAGTGTGAGTGTGAGTGTGAGAGTGAGAGTGAGAGTGAGAGTGAGAGTGAGAGTGAGAGTGAGAGTGAGAGTGAGAGTGAGAGTGAGAGTGAGAGTGAGAGTGAGGGTGAGGGTGAGGGTGAGGGTGTGTGAGTGTGAGGGTGAGTGAGTGTGAGAGGGGGTGTGAGGGTGAGTGAGTGTGAGAGGGTGAGGGTGTGGGTTGTGACGGTGGGGGTGAGAGGGTGTGAGAGGGGGTGTGAGGGTGAGTGAGTGTGAGAGGGGGTGTGAGGGTGAGGGTGTGGGGTTGTGACGGTGGGGGTGAGAGGGTGTGAGAGGGGGTGTGAGGGTGAGAGGGTGTGAGTGAGCGAGTGTGAGGGTGAGCGAGTGTGAGTGTGAGGGTGAGTGTGAGGGTGAGTGTGAGCGAGTGTGAGGGTGAGTGTGAGCGAGTGTGAGTGTGAGGGTGAGTGAAGGTGAGTGAGGGTGAGTGAAGGTGAGGAGTGAGGGTGAGTGAGGGTGAGTGAGGGTGAGTGAGGGTGAGGGAGGGTGAGGGTGAGGGTGAGGGAGGGTGAGGGTGAGGGTGAGGGAGGGTGAGGGTGAGTGTGAGGGAGGGTGAGGGTGAGGGAGGGTGAGGGAGGGTGAGGGTGAGGGAGGGTGAGGGAGGGTGAGGGAGGGTGAGGGTGAGGGAGGGTGAGGAGGGTGAGGGAGGGTGAGGGTGAGGGAGGGTGAGGGAGGGTGAGGGAGGGTGAGGGTGAGGGAGGGTGAGGGAGGGTGAGGGTGAGGGAGGGTGAGGGAGGGTGAGGGGAGGGTGAGGGAGGGTGAGGGAGGTGAGGGAGGGTGAGTGTGAGGGTGAGGAGGGAGGGTGAGGGAGGGTGAGGGAGGGTGAGGGAGGGAGGGTGAGGGAGGGTGAGGGAGGGTGAGGGAGGGTGAGTGTGAGGGTGAGGGAGGGAGGGTGAGGGAGGGTGAGGGAGGGTGAGGGAGGGGGTGAGGGAGGGTGAGGGAGGGTGAGGGAGGGTGAGGGTGAGGGAGGGTGAGGGAGGGTGAGGGAGGGTGAGTGTGAGGGTGAGGGAGGGAGGGGTGAGGGAGGGTGAGGGAGGGTGAGGGTGAGGGAGGGTGGGTGAGGGGTGAGGGTGAGGGAGGGTGAGGGAGGGTGAGGGAGGGTGAGTGTGAGGGGAAGGGAGGGAGGGTGAGGGTGAGGGAGGGTGAGGGAGGGTGAGGGTGAGGGGAGGGTGAGGGAGGGTGAGGGAGGGTGAGTGTGTGGGTGAGGGGTGAGGGGAGGGTGAGGGAGGGTGAGTGTGAGGTGAGGGGAGGGAGGGAGGGTGAGGAGGGTGTGGGTGAGTGAGTGGGAAGGGGGTGTGAGGGTGAGGGTGTGGGAGGGTGAGGGAGGGTGAGGGAGGGAGGGTGAGGGAGGGTGAGGGAGGGTGAGGGAGGGTGGGGGGAGGGAGGTGAGGGAGGTGGGGAGGTGAGGGAGGGTGAGGGAGGGTGAGGGAGGGTGAGGGAGGGTGGGAGGGTGAGGGTGAGGAGGGTGAGGGAGGGTGAGGGAGGGTGAGTGTGAGGGTGAGGGAGGGAGGGTGAGGGTGAGGGAGGGTGAGTGTGAGGGTGAGGGAGGGAGGGTGAGGGTGAGGGAGGGTGAGGGAGGGTGAGGGAGGGTGAGGGTGAGGGAGGGTGAGGGAGGGTGAGGGAGGGTGAGTGTGAGGGTGAGGGAGGGAGGGTGAGGGAGGGTGAGGGAGGGTGAGGGAGGGTGAGGGTGAGGGAGGGTGAGGGAGGGTGAGGGAGGGTGAGGGTGAGGGAGGGTGAGGGAGGGTGAGGGAGGGTGAGTGTGAGGGTGAGGGAGGGAGGGTGAGGGTGAGGGAGGGTGAGGGAGGGTGAGGGTGAGGGAGGGTGAGGGAGGGTGAGGGAGGGTGAGTGTGAGGGTGAGGGAGGGAGGGTGAGGGAGGGTGAGGGTGAGTGTGAGGGTGAGTGAGTGGGAAGGGGGTGTGAGGGTGAGGGTGTGGGGTTGTGACGGTGGGGTGTGAGGGTGGGGGTGAGAGGGTGTGAGAGTGAGCGAGTGTGAGAGTGAGCGAGTGTGAGGGTGAGCGAGCGAGGGTGAGCGAGGGTGAGTGTGAGGGTGAGTGAGGGTGAGTGAGGGTGAGTGTGAGTGAGTGTGGGGGTGAGGGGGTGTGGGAGGGTGAGGGGGTGTGAGGGTGAGGGACTGCGTGTCTGCATGTGCGAGAGCGAGTGTGCGTTGTCAGAGCTGTGTGTGTGTGTTCGTGTGGGAGAGTGCCCTTTTTGAGCTCCTCTTAACTTCCCGTTGCAATGCCTGAATTGATCAGCGGCTACTGTAAATTGTTTTTACTTCTAAATGAACATCTTTAGCCATTTCTCTTTGGCCACCTCTGATGTCAGTGCAGCTTCCTGCACAGTGACGTAGCTGTGTGCTTATGTAGGTCTGCCATCTTGGATAGAGCGGCGTCCCTACATCTGAAAGTGGCCAGTGTGGCTTCAGCTGCAGCTCCCTTTCCTTTACAGGGAAGCAGGCTGGACCAGGGGAAGAAGGGGGCAAGGGGGTTACCTTCACTCCACACAGCTCAGCAAGGCATGCCGTTCAGTGCAGAGCACAGGCACAGGTGGCACCTGCATTTCTTGAAGAAAGTGCCCTTTCTACAACACTTACATGATCTGGGAGAGTCTCAGTGCGTGAGCTGCAGTCTGCACAGCTCGGACAGCACATAGCGGTGATTACCTCTCAGTATTCCAGCGTTGTTCTGTCTTCAGATCATGCAGGGACTTGGGCCTGTTCTGAGTTAATGTATGTGCTTTAGACAGGGTCATTTCGTGAAAACAAATGCACAGACACATGACGACGTATTCGCACCACTGTGTTGGAGTAATTGAAGCCGTGCTTTTAAATGACTCTGTGAATAGCCTGCAAAACACCTGGCTCGGCCCCAATGAGTTGGGATGGTCCGCCGCAAGGAGAGTATGTCTAGCGCGTGAGCCCCGCCTATTTCCTCTCAACACGCCCCCCCGCCATATTCCTCCAAGGTCGATTTATTGAGCATAGCATGACAGCAAAAGCCTCTGCTTTCACAGAACTCGTACATTTGGAGTACCACAGTGTTATTATGCGGCCGCGCCGGTATTCAGACCTGTGACCCTCTGCAGCAGACACATTAACACAGTGCGCTTTCTCACCTCTGATACGTAGAATACGGCAGAGAAAGTGGTGCACAATATCATAAGGAAACAAACATTAGACTTTTCGTCTCGTGACCCGAAGCAGGTGAGTTCCTTGCTATACCTAGTGACCTTCGCATTACCTATACAGCCTCCTAGTTACCCAGTATGTCCTTTACAGCGCGCCAGATATCTAACCAGCGCTGAGGAGCGGTCAGCCAATGGTGCGCTAGCAGGGTGGAGTCCCGGAGGCGGCCGAAGGGCAATGGGGTACTAATCCTGCGCAGCCGCCGTCCTGCCCTGACGTGCACCACAGCCGCCAGTCCAGCAGCACACCGCAGGTCCCGCCGGAGCAGCAGAAAGTTAGCAGGCTGGAAGTTTTCAGTCTGTCCATGCTCGGGAGCCCCTGGCCGCGTCGCCCCAGCCCGCCCATCCATCGAGAGCCGAGGACCCGGAGCTCCATGAATGATTGTCTCCAACAGCAGCGGTGAGGAGCGTGTGTGTGCCTGCACGCGTGTGTGTGCCTGCGCGCGTGTGTTTGTGTGTGTGTGTGTGCGTGTGTGTGTGCATGAGTGTGGCTGGTGTGCGTGTGTGCATGCGTGTGTGTGTGTGCATGCGTGTGTGTGTGTGCATGCGTGTGTGTGTGTGTGTGTGTATGAGTGTGGCTGGTGTGTGTGTGTGTGTGTGTGCGCATGCGTGAGTGTGGCTGTGTGTGTATTAGTCACTTGCTGAGAATGTGGAACAGGAGATGTGCACGACGCCGGGAAGGGCGTGCACGCCCACGAGGTAAAATCGCCGAGGGCTTGCGCGTGCACATCCCCTGTCTCAGATTCCCTGGAAGTGGCCAACAATAAATACTTAGCTGGACGCAATGCACCAGCTCGACCTAAAAACTGAGGCTACTGGGTTGAGTCCTGTTTTGCCAGGTTGGCTATGTTTATCTCGCTGATTGGCCAGAAAGGGTATGATGATTGGCTCAAGCAACCTAGATTCGCTGAGAGTAGGTGTGCTTGAGCACAAGATCTCTAGGTCAGCATTTCATAAAAGTGATTCACGTTTGTTTCCATTTATTTCATTTATGTTTACTTGCAGTGTTCCTTTATTCATATATTGTTAATATTCAGTTAAATATCCCCTAAGTAGAGGTCAGCGACAGTGCCCATTACAATAATTGTAGGGAGTAAAATGAACATTTTGCACCAGGTGTTGCTACTGAAGGATCTTCGGCAACAAAATTACATTTACTTGGTTCTTATTTTTGGGCAAAGATTGAGGTTCACTCCTTAATGCCCATTGAACAGTTTTGCATACATGGAAAATTGCAGTCCTGGTATAATCTTGCTTTTTTGAAACGGAGGCGTGGCTGATCTGAACTGTTTCACAACCTCCTTTTGGAACGGTATTTATTGATGAGTTGTGTGCAACAATCTAAATGCTAATAGTTATAGTCTGTACAGTATCTCACATTTACACATTGTAGTGTACTATCTCCATTTTACACCTACATTGGTCTTCTGTTTCAATCTGCTCCATCCTCCTAAAGTAATCCTGTTATATTCCTCAAGTAATGGATCTCATTTCCTCGACCTGAATTGAGATGAGACATTGACATTTAAGTGTAAAATAAATGACGTAGAAATGTGACGTTTAAGGATATTTGCAGTTCAATGCTTTTTCACACATGAAAAAGAGGCTTTATACATTGCAACCATACTCCTCTACATTCAGCCCCTCAACATTTGGTTTGAATATTCTCTAATAATCTGTTACTCTTGACTAGACAGGTTCCTGCACATGGGTTATCTGCTTGCTTCAACACCCTCCCTACAAAAATCTGACTAAGGACTTGCAAAGGAGCGTGGGACAAGTTGTAGTCGTTGTAATCTATATGGGGCTGACGCTGTACACATGTTTTTTGACTGTCCGAAAGTGGCAAGATTTATTGCTGATGTAGAGCATTTTCTTATAGCTGAGCTGTCCATCTCAGTCAAATTAACAGCACCTCTGGTTTTGTTCGGTTGCGAAGAAAATGCGGCCAACCTGACTTTGGACACAGATATTGGATTTGTGTTTATATGCATATCTGCTTTCCGCTTTTCCATAACATCAGGCTGGCTCGAGGAAGAACCACTGAATTTCATTTTATGGCGAAATACGCTTTTATCTATGTATTATCTAGAAACTGCATTATATAAACTGAAGGGTATAAGTAAGAAGACATTTGGCCGTAACTTATGGTCTCCAATCACTAATTGGATAGGAAATTGAGATGTATTCTGCTTCTAGCTCTCATCTGTGTTGTGCTTTTTTTTCTTGGTTTTTTTTTTTTTTTTACTTCTGTTTTTATGATTTACAGCAATTGATCTATTGTCTTGTCAACTTTGTGATATTATGGATCTGAAATGGTTAACCGTTATTATTTTTTTGTATCTTAAAGTTGTTCTGTTATTCCTCTCATCTCTGCTGATGGCAAAAACAAATCTTAATAAAAAAAAAAAAGGAATTGCAAAGGAAGAAATTACACTGAAAGGGAAAAAAAATGTTTCATATCAAATTAGTATTAAAATAGTCAATTCAGATAAATATTAGCAGGTTATTAGGGTAGACCAGGCTACTCTGTATTATAAACAAATGCATTAGGCCAGTAGCCCTAGGCGATTAAAGCTTTAATTTAATCATTTTACATTAGATTCTTTTGTTAGGTACGTTGTGCTAGCCATGCTAAATTGTAGGGTTTCTTCATAGGTGCCCTCCAACCAAGCCCTTAACCTGTACAGGTACTGCACCCTGGAACTCTTGGGAAAGTAATTTCAAATGTATTACAAAATTCCCTGCCTCAATCCAGATTAAAGTGTTATGCCTCACCCCTAAATTCCTGAAGAGCGCTTGGAAAGTGGGAATAGAGGACGTAATTGTAGGGCAGTTATGCATTTGGAGGCACAAGATTTCAAAAAGCTAAGATTTTGGAATGTTTGTTTTCTGGGAATGTTGTCAGTGTTCGAAAGCATTTCTCAGTAGAGTTGGCTGTCCGTAATTACAGCATTATTATGTGAGAGAAATCCCCAGAGCCCGGCTCTTTCAGTTAAATGAGAATGGCAAAATGTGTGCTGTGGGCCATCTAACCTGTACTAATTCCAGCCTTAAGATATCTCAAATACGTTCGAGCTATTCGCCATGACTATGAGCATATCTAAGAAATGCCTCATTAATTGTACCCCTCTTTACCGCCCACTGGCATACAAAGCTTACTTTCGACAGTATTTTTTTTAATAGTTAACTTGTTTTAGTTCAACAAGTTTTTCTTCTTGGACACTTAAATGTTCTCATGGATTTGGCTACTCTAAATGACTGCTATGACCTACAGATGACTGTTTTTGCCAACTCAAGAGGTATCATTTGGGTTGATATTGCGAAAAACATTTCAGTAAGCAATTTGGAAAACTCACTGACGATTTGGTTGGGCCACTAGGGAATTCTATTTGGCATTAATCCTTCCACGCCAATAGTTATGGAAAAAGACTGCAGATTTTACCTAATTTGTCAGCCAGGCAGTATCAATATACATAACGAATTTGTGACTTTAGTCTGAAACTTCACTATTGGGTACCGCAAATTTCTCTTAACACTGGCCTCCAATAAACAAGTGCAGGGGCACACATTTGAATGTGAGGTTTGTTTACAGCCAAGTTTAAAATCTTGAACCAAAAAAGCCGGCAACTTAAAGATGAAGAAGTTAAAAGTATTTGGCAAAAGATAATAACCAGTGAGAGGACTGTAAATGTGCACCCTTGGCAATCAGAAACACTGAGTGTGAATTTTGGCAATCAAACATTGGTACCCCCCTTAACTTTAAAGAACTGCTTGTTTTTGTCTAAAGGGCACACTACTGTCACTACTGTGGAGGCCACTTGGTGCTGATGCTGTCAGTTCATCTGAGAGTGATTTCTACAGGTAGAGAATTTCATAAAATGAGTCTGTGCACGGGAAGTAACCTCCCCGCTCAGAGGGCTTGAATTTCAGGACTCTCAAAGCTTTCTCTTGGCTACTTAAGTCGCAAGTTGGTAGCTCGGGGTTAATTATATCTGGAAAAAAAGGCCTGGGCTTGTTGTGTTGGGAATTTAAAAGTAATACGTTCTAAGGTATGGTCACGGAGTCACAGGAAGTTAAATGTGTTTTATGCACATCTGATATATGCTTATTTCTGCTTTGAAGTTTTGCTGTCAAAGACTTGGGTAATCCACAGTGCACTGCATTGCAGTTGTTCAATCGCAAATGAATTACTGCACTTTCAATGTCTTTATTTTTCTTTAGTGGAGAGGCAATGTAGGTTTTAAAGTGTGGAGCTGGAAGAACTAAGTCCTATTTACTGGATTACCTTTACATCTAAGAGAGGCCTCCTCATGGAATACAGCACCCAGGGCCATATGTACTGATTCATGTTCCCTTGGACACATAATGTGGAGAGAAAGTCAGAATTATTTCCCCTGAATGTGCATACAAAGTTATTATATAGCTTGTATATGTCTGAATTGTAGCATCCAAAATGCAAGACTTCCTATTAACAATGTGTACATGAGGGGTAGTATGCAGCCAGATAGGCTGATATTGCAATAGAGAAAAAAGAGCCTTTTTCTTTATGAACATGGGAGGCACCTCCTCCCACTATGCGTTGTACGGACTATTGACTCTCCAAGCTATTTGTTTTCCGGCTCATGAGAGAAGGATCTCTTAACACCTTTAAGTATTTCTTACCTCAAAAATCTTCATTTTTCCTATCTGGTAAAATTTATTACAGTTCCACTCAACATCTATTTACATCTCCCTTCAAATGCACCAGTTTAGAGCTCATTCTGACAAGATCATTTTGTCCAAATACCCTTCCTCTTCTGAGTGTCTCTTATGTGAGAGGATCTAGGCAGTTAGTGATGCTAACAAGGTTTGTGTACTCTGCCTTCCCTCACCACGGTGTGAAATGTGCAAAAGAATATTTTTTAAAAACTTACAAATACAAAGAGGGCATCAGGTTGAGAGGCATGCTTGAAATTTTTAAAGCCTAGGAAGAAGGAAGAAAATAAAAAAAGGCTACAAAGATCAGCCTCTAGCATGTTTCGACATGTCTTTCTCCACCCAACAAGGACTCTCATAGGAGGAGATTCAGGGAGAGAAAATAAAGTGCCAGATAAAGATGCCACTACCATTCCCACTGTCCTAGAAAAACTATGTCAGACTTTGACGTCAAGAGCATCTGTGTCGGCATGTTCAGTCGAAGGATAACTTTCCATCTACTTGATAACTTTCCATCTACTTGTTGTCCTCATTGGCACCGCTCAGCGACAATACACTCAAGGTCCGTGTTGTGAAAACCTTCATCTCCATCAAAGCATTGACCTTGATCAACAACAGTCACACTGTGAATGACAATCTCCAGGGATAAGACCTGTATCGCCAGCATTACTTTCACCAACGGTGAAAGACCCATGCTTGTTGGCAACGCTCACACCAATGCTGTTGAAACTAACAAAATCAACGTTGATCACCTTGTCATTTATGTTGAATGAGAAAAAATGCCGAACTCGCAGAAGCCTTCAATAATTCTTCAACTTGAGCATTAAGAAAGGAGTCACGCATACTACTGTCCGAACTTGCAATAGAAAATGCCCATTGATTCTGCATAACGGTGTGAAATCGGGATACTTCTTGGTACTAATGAAATATCAGGCACCACAATTCAAACTGACTTTAGACCTACGGTTGGTCAACATTTGTCCTCGAGGAAAAATTCTGGAAACTTTCACTGCACTAAATATTTCGACACATAAAAAAATGTAATTATCTATGTTCAGTAGATTTCCAAGACTCCTATTTTCACATTCAGGTCTCAATTAATCACAGGCAATTCCCAAGATTCATAGTGGCAGAAAAATTATTACCACTGCACTGTCCTTCCTTTCTGGGTAAAGTGAGCTCCCCTAAGTTGCCCGAAATACATGGCAGTAGTTGCAGCCCATCTAAGAAAAAGAAAAACATTTGTTTACCCTTACCTTGATGACTAACTTATATTGGCAAGTACTCAACTAAAAGGAGAACAGAACTTTCCAAACTAAATTACTGCAAATCTGCTAAGAAAGCAAGGCTTACAAATCAACGTGTCTCACATACTTGGGAGCCAAAATATAGACAAAAAAACGAAAGTGTGTGCTCTTCGGAGTAGAGTATCCTCTATTCTAGAAAAAGTCATCATCTAAGAAGTACTCCTAAACTATTGGCTCGTCAGATTGCATTACTCCGAGGATCCACAGCATCCTCCATATACAGAGTCCTGAATTTCTGCCTGTTCATGAGGGCCTCTCAGTCCAATGGTCCCAAGAGAGACAGTTGGGAGTGCATTGCTCAACTAACATCGGCCTTACGATCACTAACCTGGTCTTGCAAGAGGAAAAATCTTTTGAAAGGTAGTCATTTTTTAAAGAAGATTCAAAGACTGATCATGGTAAATTGCATTGTTATCAGAATTTAAACCATCTGACAATTCAAGACCTTTAGAAACCAAGAATGTACCATTATCAGTTTTTTTAACTGGAAGCTGTGCATCTGACCTTAAAAGCATTCATTTCTTCCGTAACATCGATGAACATCAGGATTCATACGGACACCACTTCCATGCACTATATGAACAATCAAGGGGGAACAATGTCACAACAGTTTTTACCGCAAGTACAATCGATATGGCATTGGGGGTCTTGTTAGAGGAATCCCACTGACTGCCATACACAATCTGCAAACTCTGAATCAGGAAGCAGATTTCCTCCGCAGGCACCACGAGGAAAACCACAAATAAGTCCGAAACGATGAAGTGGCTCAAACATATTTTCAGGGAATGGGGCACACCATCAATAGACCTGTCAGCTACTACAAAAATAAATAAGGCTGAGGCTTTGTGTCCTGAGCCCCAGAAGGCAATTTAATGGGCAATGCACTCTTCATGCAGTGATCAATAACCTGTATATATGCTTTTCTTCCAATCCCTATGATACTATTGATGTTTTTCAAGCAGTGCAGGTAGACTGTAAAGACGTCACTAGTACCAGATTGGCAGAGACAGTGGTGGTACCAAGATCCTCTGGAATTGTCACTCACCCAGTACAGGAGGTTGCCGTGCAGGCCATATCTCCTAACCAGACTTCAGCGCCAAATCCAACACCAAGCCTATAATCCTAAAAATGTGGTTGCATGGCTCCTGAAGTCACAGTATGGACATATGAAACTTAAGGAAATTCTAAAAGTAACTAAGCACCTCTCTGCAAGATCTTGCTTATCTTTAAAATTGAAGAAATCCTGTATTTGGTGCCTTGACCAAGACCATAACCTTATCACATGTCAGGAAGAAGTGATTCTACCCTACTTACCTTTTCTCGCAAAACCACAATTACAGATCTCCTCCTTAATAGTTGCTTTGTCTGCTATAACAGCCTATAGGAAGTCACATCTAACAGATGTCTTTCTTCAAAATTCTAATAGTTAAACATTTTCTAGAAAGACTCGAGGAATCCTGTCCACCAATAAAGAGATCATCTCCACCTTGGGAACCCAACTTTGTACTGTCTAGATCAATGGGTTCACAATTCGAACCCATACATGGAGTTGAATTGCAGCATATTTCATGGAACACTGTTTTTCTGATTGCAACTACATCTTCCGGAGGAATCCGTGAATTACAGGCTTTGTCAGGAGAACAGCCTATTTTTCCCCATTATAATAGGTTTGTATTAAGGACTCTCCACTCCACAATAGTAGTGTCAGATTTCCACATCAATCAAACCATTACTCTTCCTGACATTTTTCCTTACCATTCTCCCCACGCAAAAAGAACACTATGCTTAGATGTTAGGAGAGTGCTGTGATTTTACTTGGACAAAACTAAGCACATTAGAAAAAACAGGTTATTTGTTAGTCATGGACACTTCAAGAGGATATCCTTCTGATGTTTATTTAGTCTTGCTGCTTATGTGCTATTAAACCAGCCTCGTAAATCTTTGTAATCTGCAGAACTTAAGGAATGACCCAATTTTCTCCCGTAGCTGCTTCGTCCTGCCCTGGAAGCGCTCTGTTTAATAATAATGCTTGTCTGTTTGCAGGCATCAATAGACTAGCATGTCTAAGAACAATAACCACTGAATTGTCCCTTTCAACCAATACCTTGTCATCATCCCAAATGGCAGGCAGCAGTTGCTGACTCAGTGCTACCTCCCCCACCACACCTCTGTGACCAGACTGCACTCGATCGGCATCCAGGGCAATGTACTCTGCTAGATCACCTCCTTCCTCTCCGGCCAAACACTGTGGATCCCCCTACCACCTTTCTTCTCTGCACCGAAAGACCTCATATGTGGCGTCCCACAAGGCTCCTTCCTCAGCCCAACTTTCTTCCACACCTATATGTTGCCACTGGCAGACATCGCCTGAACCCATTGGCTCCCCATTTCTCTTACGCTGACGACAACCAGCTCAGCTAGTCCAATCCCTCACAGAAGATGCCAAAACCACAAGAGCGAATCTCCAAAATACCATGACCGACATCGGCACTTGGATGAAGATCAACTGCCTGCGTCTCAACTCAGACAAAATAGAGATCATCCTCTTTGGGAACAAGCCCTAGCCCTAACCCAACACCTGGTGGCCCTCTGCACTCGGCCCGCACCCACCCACTCTGACCATGCATGCGTCCATGGAATCATCCTGGACACCCATCTGTCCATGAAGCAACAGATCAACGCCATCTCCTGTGCCTGCTTCCACACCCTCCGCATGCATCTGTCTCAACCAAGAAGACCGTCACCCAAACCCTCATCTCCAGCTGCCTCGACTACGGCAATACACTCTGTGCCGGAACCACCAAACAGTTTCTAAACCGCCTCTAAACCACCCAGAACTTAGTGGCAAGACTCCTTCTTGACCTCCCCACAAGAACCAGCGTCACCCCACGCCTCCGAGCTCTCCACCGGCTCTCCGTCAAGGTAAGATCCCTATTCAAACTCCTCACGCACGTCCACAAGGCCCGGTATAAAACCGGACCAGTCTACATCAACCACCTCCTGACATTCCACCAACGAACCAGAGAGCTCCAATCCTCGAACCTCTACTTTCACCCGCATCTGTTGTAGCTGCTGTGGAGATTGTTCCTTCTCCTACCTCGCTGCCAAGTCCTGGAACAACCTCACCCTCCACCTGTGCACCTCCCCTCTCTGAAGGACTGCAGGAAGCAACTCAAGACTTGGTTATTCGACCACCATCGCTCTCCGTCCGAGGCTCGAACTACTCCCCATCACCTGGAGAGCCCCCAGGGTGACAAGCCACGCTCTACATGATCCACTGATTGATTGATTGACTTTCTCTAGTTCAGAGCCAGCCTTATGTACATTCCTATTTTTCAGTAATATTTACATCCACAGCCCTGGTGCTTATTCCGGTCTCAAATTTTTACCAGTGCTTCTTGTCCCACAAAAGTGTAATCTTTGTATAATTCAGCCTAGTGCTACCATTGTGCCCTACACCTCTAATGCACCCCTCAGGAAACTCTGCACCCACTTCCCTCATCTACAGTGTCTAGTTGCTCCTAGCTGCTAAAAAGCCATATTTTGTCACATCTATTCTGTGGCAATGGTTTGTGGCTGTTATGCTATATTCTACATGCATTTACTTAGTTCGTTGAACGTTTGATTTCAGTCAAATTGTTTGTTGATGTTGCATCTCCAAACCTACTGAAGTAAATACCTCAAAAACATCTCTTCCAGTTTACAAATATTCCTGGACAGTCGCTTCGTTTTGATCCCCCTCCGCATTTTTGTCTGTTGGCACTGCATTAGTTGTTGCTAATGAATAAACACATTCCCTCGCACTACCTAAAAGTTAATAAACATGTAATGTGGGCTTCTATTATCTTAGAAGTGTTGCATGTTTGGTATAAACTGGACCTATTAAAATGCAGCCATAGATGCATGTTGTTTAAGGGGAGCTTATTTGCTCATGGAGTGGCTTATCTTGGACTCTCGAATTTCAATCAGAAACCCAGTTTCTTATTGGCAGTTTATCAGGAGCAAACTGCTCTGTAGAATATTAGGACCTGAGGCCACAATTCTTCTGTGCTTTGAAGAATTATTCCAGCAGTGGATGGTGCATCGTACTTTTCTGATACCGAACTGTGCCTCTGGCGACTGGAAATTAGGTTGTGGGCATAAGATTGCTTGCAAACCTTTACATTTCTGTTACTCTTTTGTTTGATTCACTAAAATCTTGATTGGCTAATCCAAGTCAGACATGTTTTGTCAAGATGCATACAATAATTTTATTTTTATTTTGTGAGTTGAAGAATTATTTACAGAAAGGAACTACTTACTCACCCGTTCTCCTAGGAATTGTTTGTATTCCACTTCTGCCGGTAACTGAAAACCGGTTTTATATGAAAAATGTTCGTACTTGCTCGTGGATGTTGCCATTTGCAGAAAGGCTGAAATACTTTGTGTGCGCCCCAATAATGCAAATCTTCGCAGGGGCAGAAAACTAATGTACTTTGTGGGCCACATTGATGTGATTTGGTTCAAAACCAGTTGAAAAAGTTTAGTCAAATCGGGTTTGTTGGAACCAGAGGTTTTCTTCCAAACTGTGAGAATCCATTAGGTGTGAGTGACCTGATGCTGAAGAAAACCCTGATTTTAGTGAAAGAAAATATTTCATGTAGCCACGCTGTGATGGACAACCCTTAACTCTTTTGTTATTGGTGTTCTGACTGGCAGTTGGTGTCGAGGGGGACACATCCAAATAAACCCCAATCTCTTCTAGCCCTAATTTTTTTGTTAAATGATCAAGCTGTGACACTTTTAAGATGACCGCCTGCCAATAGCATGTTGGGAATCATGTACTTCATTGCACGTTTTGAAGGGCGACACAGAGACTACTTGGGTGAAGTTATGAGATAGCCGTAATTATGTTTTTCAACTTATCATGGTTGTAAACTTTACTTCCTGTTCCACCTTGGCCCGCCTTCGAGTGTTCGTATTCTGAACCCGACTTTAACGGACGTGTACCTATCTATCGTAATAACATATAGCTAGCTGACCTGCTGGGCTGCCTTTTTGACTATTGTGATAGTTGCCATAGACCGGTAGACTTTCCCCATTTTTTCGCAACTTGTTCCATCTATCACCCTGTTACACATTTTTGGATATAAAGCTTCATTTTTAAAACTACGGTCGGTTCTGCTCTAACTTGATGCCGCGTATAAATTTCAGGTCGCCTTACTGATGCCTTGAAAAAGTCCTTGTGTAGGACGAAACACGTGTTGGTGATCTCTATGTTTTGCTGGAAATATCTGTTTTTATGAAAATTGAAAGAATAAAGATTGAAGAAAACGAAATAAGTGGACTATATTTTGGAACCCCTTGTGTCGACAATTTCTGCTGAATACAACTTTGCCATTTGTTTCTTTTTGAATACTCTATAATTAATAGAGCTTGATATACTGAGGGCTTATAACTTATGCCTCAATTGTCAACAATATTTGTTTATAGCAGTGCTGTTAATAGTTTCTCAAAATTTTGTTTGTATGTATGTGTCATACTTCTGTGTGCACTAATGGCACTTTTAGGTGGTAGGTGCCCTGAGTTTCTGTAGCACCCTCTTAATAATTACTTTCCTTACAAGATATAGACTATCTGATGTGTACCAAATATAGAGACAATAAGATTGTTTTGTAGAGTGTGTGCGGACGTTTCCCTTTGGGAACACTACCACCTGCTTTTTGTGAAACGTTTTGAAGGGATAACCGAACGTAACAGCACTGTGTTTACTGTTAAATATGTTTGCGATGCCAAGTAGTCCACTTTCTAGCTCTTGGGTTTTAGCCATCAGCGCATTGCATTCAGGGGTTGTTTTCATATTTATCCAGTTTTGTATCTTTAATAGATTCACATGCTTGAATCATTCCCTGTCGTCTTAGTGTGAGCCCCATGATACCATAGTGAAGCAGTGTGTATAACTATCGTATTCTAAAATTAAGATAGCCCATAAGTTTAATAGCATTTTTATGTCCTTTTTTAAAAAAGGGCCTAGCTTGAACTATAAGCAATCAGACGTTAGCAACTTCTAGAACCTTCCCAAGAGAGTCTGATCCCTCATTTTTACTGCATGTCTGGTGTGATGGGAGTCTCTATGAGCTCAGTTTTTCCTACAAGCAAGATTATTCAGAACTATTCTACTTCTACAATGGCTGACACTAAAGGCCTTTTCCGACCCTGCAAGACCTGTGAAAAGAAAAGACTGCATGTGGATGACACACACAAGGCTTGTCTTCATTGCCTCTACCCTCAACATAAGGTCAAGGGATGTAAAATTTGTCGGACCTTTTCCTCCAAAAACTTGAGTGACAGGGAGGAACTACTTCTCTTATGGCTCCAAAAGTAAAAAAACTCAGAAATCTTCTGAGGAGGATAGTGATATCGCTTCAAGATCTCGTAGAATATTAAGATCCCAGGCTAGGACTCCTGAGGAGAACAGAAAGTTGCCTAAAACATTCCCTAAAGGCTTCAATCCTCTCACACCTCCCCTGGATGGCACCACCACCACTGACACCAAGATCCTCGACATCGACGGTGACTACTGTCGCCGTCGAGACTATTGGCGGCAAAGACCATGGCGACAGCGGCCATAGACTCTTCCATCCCGTCAGCGAGGATTGCAGCATCCACGGATATCTCATCAAGGACTGTTGGCGATACAACAGTCGACTATGGCCCCATCACCGACTAAGTGGTTCTGTTGATCATGACTCAATCGGCAGTGGTTCTGTCGACCATGATTCCATCCCCGTCTACGAACTGCACAATGTCCACAACAATAGCAAAGCAGTAAAGATACATTGCGCTGATGATAATGTCGTCAACGAGAATTAGAATTACTAAACTATCGAAGACCTCTTTGCAGCCGGAGATTATTTCACCAAGCAATGTGTCACCTCTGCCTCCAAATCAGCTACTGGACATAGAGTAGTCAGATGATGGTCGCTCTGGAACAGCGCATAGGCTGTTAGAGCTCCAGGTCAAGTACCAGGAAGAAGACTACTTTGAAGACGAAGGCCATTATTATCAGGGCTATTGTCCTCCTCCTCTTAATCCCTCAGAGTATTATTCTGATCCTCTGCTCAAACTGGACCAAGAACCAATGCCAAGATCTTTGGTTCAGGATCTCCAGGCTATGCTTATGGATTATAGAAAATGTTTTCCTGATCATCTTGCAGAACAACCGGTTATTCCACCACAACCTTCTTTGCCACAAACTCCACCAGTTTCTCCACCGGTCACTACTAGGATAATGCTGGTTTCTCACACTGCTCTACCACTGAGGGATGATCCATTGTCAACTGATGACGACAGAGAAGAAGGTGAAAATCCCGAACCTCAGTCCCCACCAGATGAGATTGGGATGACTACGTCATTCCCACTTCATCACCACCTCGGCAGCACCCTGTTGATTCGCATCCGGAAGACATCAGAGGTTTTCATAACTTAATGGATAGGGCGGCAACACTATTTCACCTCCATATTTCTGTCAAACAGTATGACTGTTACCTCTATTACTTTACGGAACAAACAAGTAAGTCAGTTCGGTCTATAGCTATTATAGACTACATCTGGGAAGAAGGTGTGAAAATAATGAAGAACCCTGCTGCAGTTCCGGCTGTCTTGCCCCATATTGATAAAAAGTATAGGGTTCCAGAGGATTCCCTTGCATGCCTAACAAGACACCCCAAACTGGATTCAGTAATCTCCTACGCCGCTCAGCGGTGCTTCAAAAATCCATTTGCACCTATATCAGCGCTGCCAGGCAATGAAGGACGACCCTTAGATAACTGGCAAAATGTTCTCCTCCTTGTCAGCCATCAGCGTTCGTGCAGCCAGCTCCCTATGGTTGACAAATGTGGACTGATATTAGTTCCCTCATTGACCTAATACCTGACGATAAAAGATCTGAGGCCAAGATCATATTACTGGAAGGAGGGCATACCTCCGCAGAGGTAATAGACTGCGCGTTGGACATTGCCTCTACTGGCTTCCACCAGCTGGCGGTTGCAGCAGTTTTAAGACCCTAAGGATGACTTAAGGCAACATCATTTAGGCCTGAAGTTCAGTCGAAGATCCTTGATATGACCTATGATGGGGACACACTATTTGGTAAGCATATCGAGAATGCCCCTTAGCCATCAGAACTGATTCTGACACAGCTAAGTTCCTCTGCACCCTGCAGTACAGGAAGTTGCCCCTTCGGGCACAGAAGACCAAGCAGGTCACTTTCTCTCCCTAAAGCTCTCCTTAGCTTGTCCCCATCATGATGGCTCCTAAAGGCGACACCAAGCAGCAGTCGAAGGAGTATCTGCCCCATCAGGACTTCAGCCGCAACCTCTCCAGACTTTAAACTATGCCCATTTTTAAAGGTAAGGCGAATAAATAAGTGTTATTGACAATTGTGCAACAATGCCCTGCTTACTGCAGCACGCAGTGCCCACAATTTATGATTCCTCCCAAAAATATTACCTAAAACATATTTCTTAGCCTTTGTGTTTTAGTTGCCTAATAAATAGGAGTGGTGCAGATTGGTTAACATTTAGTGCAAATAAATACGTTTTTTGGCACAATATAGCACACACAGTCGTTCCATATTTAGTGTACAATATCACTACATAAACGCCACAGGACTACCTGCACTTATTTTCTTTAAATAATAACTCTGCTGCAAAAAAAACAAATAAACACTTAAGTGACACACATTGTTATTTACATCGTCAATAGCTCCAACTTTCGCAAGTGCGAGACCTATTTGATTCCAAATGCTTGTTGGTGAGGCTGCAGACGGTGCCTGTTGCTGGCACGCCATCCACAGCGAGGCATGTTCTGGACTATGGTCATCAGCCTTCCCTAGTGCTGCATGTACGTGTTTGAGGCTGTCTAATGGAGCCCCAGCTGTTGGGCAGGATCGTACAACTAATGCAGTGCTTCATTGCTCTTTGTAATGTAGTTGAGGGAGCTCTGCGGAAAACCGGGATTTATAAATTATTTAATTAGCACTGGAGCAAAGCTCATTTTGTAACGGTTAATATTTCTTTCCAAGGGGCCAGCGTGCCAAAAAGCTGTATTTATTTAGTCTCCTAACCAGCTTGCTGCACTCAGTTCTTTGTGAAATGGCGACTACAGATCCCACCTGTGTCCTCTCGGAAGCGCGTACACAAGATATATATATAGCCTGCATTCTGAATTTGTTATCGGAATTCTATTTTTTTTTTATTTCGTCAAAGGGCTTTTTCTTGGGTTCTTCAATTTTGTTTGACATTTTTGCCGCGCTCTTCTACTTTCAGCGTAATGGTTAATAATTAAGGAAATGGTACAACTTAAAAAAAAAAAATTTGTACTCCGAAATCATTCATTTCTAGGTTGCATTAGCTGTTCGAAGAGGATTGTAAGAACCCTTCTGTTTAAAATTGTTAAATCAACTTTAGAGAAGCTTGATAAGTATTTTTTAAATTTGTCCCCTTAAGCCTTGACAAGCAACATATATGAACGTGCCGAAATGTAACGTGAGGTACAGTTGGTATCTCATTTAAAACACCCCACTGTAGTGTTCTAACCTAGGACCCTGATCGATACTGTGACCTTATGCCCCTATACGGCTATAAATCCATTTATTCCCTATATTGGCATAACCGATCAAATGCAATATTCAGAAACTCGTCTCTGGCCTCACACGAACAGAGCCACATTTCAGAATCGTTTTCTCTGCCACTTCCTTTGCAACCAATTAGTGCAATGACATAGCAGAAGTTACTATCTAAGATTCCTAGATTAACACTCAGAGTTCTTCAACAAGATAAAAACTCAGCAACCTGGAAATCCCCGCTTGCTATGTTTTGATTAGTAATAGAACTCTAATGAGCACTGATAGACGATCACTTCCTAGTGACATCTTTATTGACGTCTTATGTCCAAAAACTTACGTCAAAAAAGGCACCTTTCAGGTATAAATATTACCAACGTTGCCTTAAGCAAACGCTGTCTCGCTGCTGCTGAAGCTGCTGTTATGCTGATGATACCATAGCTGCTATCGCTACTGCTATCGCTGCTAACTAGCGAACGATGGTGTGGTGAACTTAGGAGCTGAACAGCCGTCCCCCTGCAAGAGCCCAGCAGATGCAAGTTGCCCGCGGACGCTGCCCCTCCTCCTCATCGACGCGCTGAGAGAGACGCTGTCTTTTCTCCTGCAGAGAAATCCAGCTCCGGCGTTTCCGGCCTACCCTTGCGGGTGACTGGGATATCGACCCCCTGAAGGAGATACCAGACCTCCATCATTCTATTCCAGAGGTATGTTGTTGACTAAACCCTTAGAGAGAATTCTTGAAGCAAACCTTGGCAAAACCAACTTAACTTAAAGCTACTTACTTACTCCCCTCCCAAGTATTAGGCTTAGGTCAGGTACACTGGGGTAGGCGTAGTTAGAAGCACCAGTTGAGTATTTTAGCCTAATGTATATATGAATGTATATATGTTTTATTCATTTTAAACCATTGTATGGCTAAGAAACCATATCAATGCTTTTACAGTATTATTTCGCAATACTCATCTTACTGTACGTACTTTTTATAATAACAAGTCTTGCAATTGTGGCAATTCATTTCTCTTGTACGAGAAGAAAGACTGTTCAATAAATGTTACCCTTTATTGAAAACGCCCGTCTCTCTATTCTCTACATATTGTGAAAGTAATCTGCACAACCACTGACTGAGTAAAATAACTGTCTATTGTTCACACGACCCTAGAGATTGACTCTTGATCTGAGGAGCAAAGTTGTCATGTTGCACGGTTGTTGGAAAACTGAATCCCTTCTTGTCTGTACCAGGGAAGCTGATCACTTCCTATTCAGAGAAGAAAGTTTCCAGTGACCTCTGAGCTAGTTGGTAACAAACCCAATTAAGTTTAGCATAGTCAGTGGAGGCCTGGAAGATCCGCACTTCTACGTCGATACTACTGTTTATGTTATTCCAATGCGCAGGGCCTATTGGGAAAATAGGAACTACACTACACCACATGACTCCTTCATAAAGTGAGTGAATCAAAGGTCGTTACTTTTGAGAAGTGTGATCCTAGCTCATTGTGACCCTTAATATGTTGGTTATTTTTCCTACTTTCAGTTTTTCAGGTAATCACAAAGATACATTTGCAACAATGTGGGCATCAGAGGGCAAGTGGCCCAGAGCACGGAGGCGTATATACTGACAAAGGTATTTGAAAAATGGGTGCCGCGAAAAAAAAGACCCCCTTTTCAGTAGCATTTATTTTTCAGAAGCGTTTTTCAGCACTTGCTTACTATTATGCAAGAGAATTGGCAAAGCTAGTAATACATATGTCAACTTGTTGCCTACTTTTTAGGTCAAAGCCTGCGTTGCAGCGCATGCGCTGCTGCAGGCGAGAGTTTTGTAAACAAGAAGGGGCATGAAACCACGCCCCTTCTGACATTGGCCAGCCTCGCGAAATGGAGGCCTGCCATTGGACAATGACCCTGTCCGGATGATTTGTCCGGCTGTGATCCCTCCTTTTCAGGACTCCGTGACCTGACTTCTGGTGTCTCAAACCGTTTTCCAGAAACGTTGCTATGGCAACCACGAGGCCGGTCACGGAGTCCTGGAGGGGAGGGATTCAGTAGCTGTTCCGGCCCCCTTTTTTTTTTTTTTGTCCGTGCAGTTTTCTCCCATTGTTGCCTCGTTCTCCTTGCTGGAAGGAGGCATTTGATGGACTCTTCTTGTTAATTGTAAGTTGTATTTTGGATCATCATATGTAAAAATAAAGCAACCGTTGATATTTAGGTCTGAGGTCCCCGCAGGCAGACTTAGTTGCACTTTCTGTGAGGCTGGATCCATGGGCCTGGGCAGAATATGACGTCATGGAACGTGCTTCCGTCAGGTAGAATCTTGGCAAGGTTCCGGCCTATTTCCTAGTCCGTTTGATCCGTTGCTTTCACCGTTGTACGTTATTATCACCGGGTTTAAATATGCACTGGGTTGAGGTAAAAGAAGTGAAGCCGCACACTCACTCTCTCTTCATGAGAGGCAGAACTTCAGCTTGGAAGGTGTGCCTGCCGCGGTGCCCTTGGGACTGCCACCCTGCCTCCTGCCACCAGCTGCCATCTGTCGCCCAAGGCACCGCCCACACCTCTCCCCGCCTCCCTCCCACCTGGCGTCGGGTGGGGCGCTAGGCGAGCCCGAGGCCTCATCCGCGCATGGAGAGGAGGCGTCCGGCGCTTAGTGAGCGCCCTCTGCCTGGCCGGGGTGCGGCAGAGCGGACTGTACCGGGGCAGAGGATGTGAGCAGTGCCCCCGGGCATGGAGAGCAGCCATGAACTGGCTGCCCTAGCGCCTGCAGCTGGCAGCCCCTGGCCTCTCGCGCCACTGGACCCTGGTAGTGCTGCTGGTAAGCGTGGGGCAACTCACCCTGTTTATTTATGCACGACTCTTCGCAGGCTGGGGTTAAAAAGCGGGCACCTCAACTGTATTTAGACATGGCTTTCACACCTAAACGAAGGTGCCCTTTAAAGAGTGCCATATGGCTGCAAACCCAGAATTTATTTTTATATTATTAATATCCAACATGCTGTTATTTCTCAGCAAAGTGTTCAACATCCCCTCCGTTATCAGGCTGGCATTGAGTCGGGGAAGAGGGCTGTTTCCGGACAGAGCATGGGAAATTTGCCAACCAAAGTTTTAAACAGTGATAAAAATATTATTTAGAAACGAACAATACGACTTAGGCTATGCAAACTACTACCGTTATCACTTTACAAAGCTTTATAAAAGAACCCAGCGCATCTGTTCTCGCTAGACACAACTTGAAGTGCCTAGCTTAGCAGGTTAATGCACCGCCTGCAGCAGATATCTGTGTGCGGTGTGTAGGTCACAGAGCAAGTACCAGCAGAGCCGATATTTAGCATTTTATACTTATCAAGTCGATAAAACGAAGAGCTCTGAGTGAACGACGTTAATTCCTACTTTCAGTACATTTGTTGTAGAGTTGATATTGTACAATAGGGTCCGCGTGCGTATTCTTTCTCCCTCCGCCTTAATCATACATTAATATTTTCTAAACGGGCATGGTTGCTAACTATGCGGTCTGGAGGACTACCAGCAGTGTTGGATTGGTAACGCGGGCATTCGGGCAATGCCCGAGGGGCCGGTGTCCAAGTGCTGCTGTGGGCCTCTTTTTTTTTTTTTTAGCAGTCTGGGGGGCCATTTTGGCACTGTCTCTATTGTTCGAATACAGCACAGCGGCCCAGTGGGTGTCTGAGTGGCCTTTCTAGAGGCAGATGGGCGCTCATTACCTCCGTTTAGCAAGAGGTGTCACTCCCCTTGTCTCGCTGGCCGGCCCATTAATGTGTGCACATACTGAACGGTGGCAGGGGGCCTGAGTAGAAGTGGCCTAACTTGTTTCACCACTGTAAACTAAAGCGTGCATTTTTTTTTAAACCCCCCCCCCCCCCAAGTTTTTTTTATAAGTTTACGCCAAAGCAGTGATTTGAGGAGTGATTATGCAAATGTGGGCCGATTTGTTTTTTTTTTGCGTGCCCGGGCCGATTTTCAATCCCAATCCAACCCTGCCTACTAGATATATTTTCGCGGCTTGCATGGTTCTGAACACATCATTTTAACCCGTAGGTATCAAAACCTTTCTTTTTGACAGCTTGTATATTAGACTGTGAAATGATCAGCCTTATAGTTTTGAACATTTAGGACGGCTTACAAATCCTGGTTTTATCGCCGATCGCATTATATTTTCCTGAATTGGTGCCATGCCGGGCAGGGCTTGAAATGCATTAACCCGTCAACTTCTCCGTAGGAGCGGAGTTGTCACTTTCAAAGAGAAATTTTCAAAGTCGTTGTACTAAACAATCAACTGTAGAAAGTTGGCAGTGTCTAAGGACCTGATTACAAAGGGGGCGAGAAAAGGTGCGGCGTTTACAGCACACGGTAAATTAAAATTGAAAATATCAAACTTTGGAAAGTGGCTTCATATTGATTAGGAGTTTGCATTATATGTGTTCAACTAGGTGGACAGTACTAGCAGGACTGTAACAAGTTCGCCTCCTGTAACAATCGCAAAGTGAACACTTGACGGGTTTCAGAGCATTGGCAGTATGCCAAGCCGCGAAATCTTTTGTGACCTTTGTGAAAGTGTAGGGAAGACCTTGAAACTTCACGTTGTTTGTATTGTTTTTCACTTTGTGACATCGAAGTGGGAAATCTGACTTCTACAGAAATCTATGCATCATTTACTTTAGTTTAATCTAAAAAACAACTTGGGAAACATACTTTGTTAAAAAACGATGCTATACTCTGCTGTGCCATCTGTCACAGAAAAGCTCTGCAAAATATAAATTTGCTGAGAATAAAATCTGCATGGATTTTCCAACATGGAATTATGAAGCACACTTAAAACTAGCATGAAACACGGTGGGGTGTATTTGGCTTGGTTAGGGTCCATTTGCATAGAGTTATCACACTAGGAGGAGAAACAAGCATTTGCAATGCAACAGGTCTCGCATTTGCGAGTGTTAAAGCTATTGGCAATGTAAATGACTGCCTTTTATTCATATGTTAATTAGCAAAACAGATAAATAAAAGGCATTGTCATTTACATTGCCAATAGCTTTAACTCTCGCAAATGCGAGACCTGTTGCATTGCAAATGCTTGTTTTTCTTCTAGTCCCATTCACTTTGAAGGATTTGTCCTAAAAATGTCCTTATAGTTTTGTTTAATTATTTAATTGGTTTTTTTTTTTAAATTTTGATTATTTTTTTGATGCACGCATATCAATGCTGGTAAGGTTTCTTTGGTTTCCTTTCTTAAAGGCTCTACCTCTTCACAACATCCTCTCCTCATTCATTCCCAGGTTTATATTTCAATGTTCTTTCCCTTTGTGACGGTTCTTTAAAGGATCGAAGCTTCCTAATTCTCTTTTTTCAACATATAAGATTCAGGCACTCCTACCAGAAGGCAACCATGTGCCATAATTTAAACCCTCCGGGTTTTATAATACCTACATGTACTTTCAAACTTTCTTATTAATAGGTCGGTTCTAAAAAATCTGAACTGTAGTGTCACAATCCACCTACCTCATGAATATTAATGACATAGATGGCAAATTGTGTCTGCCTACGGTTGGAATCAATCACTGAGAGGATGGCTTGCTCTCAGCAGACCACCATGTGATTACATTTAAATAAAGTAAACTTTTTTCCAGTGGTGGTTGGCAGGGAACGGGGGTGGTGAGGCGCAGGGGTGAAAAGTCAGGGGCAGGGGGGGGGGAATATGTTAAAAAACAAAAAAAAAAAAACCCAACATACCTTTAAAACAGTCGCCATCTTACTTCTTCTCTCGTAGGCGACATCTGAACCAGCAAGCAGCGAGGCTCCCCATAGCTAATCACAACACTGCAATGCAGCGTAGGGATTGGTCTGAGCGCTGTGGTTTGGCGCTCAGACTTGGACTGGGAGGGCCTTTGCATGTTCCTCACCAGCCTGCTCATTACAGCCTGGTGAGGAACATGCAAAGTGCGCATGACTGTTTGGGTGTGCCAAGATGGTCAACCAAGCAGTTATGCGCACTTGGAATGTGCAAACCAATCCTCCCTCTGTTACCCCAACCCGCCTGTCCCATCCGATCCTCGTAGCAAAGAAAAATAAAATTGTAATAAGGCTATTACAATTTTCTTTTCTTTTTTCAGTAAGGCAACACTCCTCCACCTTAGCCGAAGAGCCGCCCCTGCATTTTACTTTCAGTGCTGCCCTTGCTTCCCAATGGAAACTGAGCTGCATTTAAAATAAAGTTTTCTTTTGTTTTTAGAGTGTGTTTGAGACTTTGCAGTTGTCCCGTGGCCCGCTGCCTAATCCTAAACACATACATAAACTGCATACAGCGTGGTGTTGACTCGGGCAGCCAAGGCCTTGGCTCTTGAGGTCCCGGTCGCGTCCGTGAGGACTAACCTCCTCACTGAGGCCCTCAAACCGCAGGCAAGTTCCTCGGAGCCTCTCCTGCCATTCAACAAGGCCCACAGTGACGTTCTGTTGGGCACCTGGTCCAAGCCCTCCACAGGCCTCTCTGTGAATCGGAACGTGGCCCGACTCCACTGCCCTGTCCAGGCGACCCTAGTTTTCTGTCCGTTCACCCCACCCCTGAGAGCCTGGTGATCCAGGCCTCAACTTCCCAGACCTCATTCCCGACCGCCCCTCCGGATCGGGAATCCAAAAGTAACGACCAGATTGGTAAGAAGCTGTTCTCCTCACTGAGTTTGGGGTTGCCGTCTGTCAACATCGCCTGCCTTTTGGGCCGTTACTCCCACTCTTGTTGGGATACGGGTTGCGGAAGTGCTGCCGCAGTGCCCGGTGGAGGTCCAAGCAAAGCTAACCCAGGCCTTCGCGGAGGGAAGGGACACAGCATGATATTCCATTTGGTGTGGGCTGGATACTACGGACTCGCTAGGCAGGGTGATTGCAACAACGGTGGAAGTTCGCCGCCACACCTGTCTGAGGTCCGCCAACTTTTCGGGCGATGTCCAAGCATCCCTTATGGACATGCCCTTTGATGGCCGTGGCCTTTTTG
The DNA here is from genome assembly GCF_964263255.1 of Lissotriton vulgaris. Classification (NCBI taxonomy): domain Eukaryota; kingdom Metazoa; phylum Chordata; class Amphibia; order Caudata; family Salamandridae; genus Lissotriton; species Lissotriton vulgaris. The sequence continues at coordinate 30,740,552 of NC_141686.1, read as the reverse complement.
GCGACAAGGCGGACAGCGCGCTGGAACCCTTTAAGGATTCCAGGTCTATGGCCAAGTCCTTGGGCCCTTTCGTGGCCAAGGAAGGGGTGCCCCCTCACGTCCAGCTAGCCACAGGCCGCAGAACCCACCTCAATACGGTCACAGACGTGGTAACCGCAATGGCGGTGCCGGGGGACACAGGCAAGGCCAGGCCAGTCCACACCCGCCCGCAGCATCTGCCTTAAAATCCTCCGAGTATTCAGGCCCATTCGACACCAGTGGGGGGCAGAGTTTGCCATCACCTCCTCCACTGGCGCTCCATCACATCGGATCGGTGGGACTACTCCCTCCCCTTGGAGGCGACCCCTCCAGCCATGCCACCGCAGTACCACTGCATGTCACTGCATGTCGGGGGATCACTTGCAACTTCTGCAGGAGGAAGTTACGGCCCTCTTGGCTAAGGGGGCCGTCGAGTGTGTTCCTGTGCCAGAAGTAGGACGTGGTTAGTATTCGCACTACTTTCTGGTACCCAAGAAGGCCAAAGGGGGCCTACGCCCTATCTTGGGTCTAAGGAGCGTCAGCGGCTTCTTCCGGAAGGAGAAGTTCAAGATGCTGACTTTGGCTCAAGTCCTAGCTGCCCTAGACCCAGAAGATTGGATGGTAGCGTTGGACTTGCAGGACGCATATTTCTACATCCCTGTCCTTCAGGCCCACCGCCGTAACCTGCGGTTCACAATAACCAGGAACCGCAGGAAAGCACGCCTCGCCGACTGATCCGGCCCCCCTGGTTCCAGGACCCAAGCGCGACACAGCGCTCCCGGTATTATCCGGTTTTTAAGGCACGAGCGGATCCGAGATACCAACCATCTCCCGCCATTGGACCCTCGGAAACATATCTACTGGCAAACGCGGACACGAGATACTCACCTCTCCCGCCCTGGACCCTCGTAAACTGAATTACCGATAAATCTAAAACCCCGGAATAGAGTATTCTACTGTTCCCATCGCCTGCACGCTCTTATATGAGCCTGCACACTGCTGTTCTGGCTAAAGAGGCTAGTAACTAAAAAAGGCAACCATTGCTTTGTCCTGATGATGGACCCCATCATTTAGCAAGGGGGTCCGAAACGTCGTCGACCCACTGTGTACCATATACCTGTGAAATTTACAATACAAAACTATGTAATGGTACCCACATGTAATTCTCTGTCCGAAATTGGAACCCTACAGAGACTGTTGATTTTGCCTTGCAAGCCCTTTGTGTATGTCCTTGTCTGTGCACGGTCGTGGTTGGGTACAGGCTTGTGCCCCACGCACGTGAATTGTTGAAGGTGTTATTTTGTTTTGTATATTTTGATTTAAATATAAACCTTGAAGACCTCTGCCCGGCTGGGTATGTCTTCAATAATATAGAACTGACTGGGTCTATATTCATTTCCAATCAGCATTCTTCTCCCTGCCAGGGACCACTGTTGTGTTTATAAGATTAAGCTCCCCGAGGTCCCTCGCTGATACCAATTGGGGTCCCCTTGTTGTTTAAAATAGATGCGGTTCACAATAAGCCACAAGCACTTTCAGTTTACCGTGCTCCCCTTCGGCCTTACCAGCGCCCCAAGGGTGTTCACGAAAGTGATGGTGATGGTCGCAGCTCATCTGCGCAGATTAGGGGTTTCAGTCTTCCCCTATCTCGACGACTGGTTGTTGAAGGCGGGCTCGCCCCAAGCAGATCTCTCCCACCTCCAGACTACGACTAACCTCCTGCCCTCGCTGGGGTTCTCCATCAATGTGCCGAAGTCACTCCTGTGCCCCTCGCAGAAGCTCCTTTCCCCCTGAGCGGTTCTGGACTTGGCGCATTTTTGGGTTTTTCCCCCTGAACAGCGGGTTCGGGATATTCAGGCTCTGATTCCAGTCTTTCAGCCTTTATCCCGAGTCTCGGTCAGGTTGACGCTGCAGCTCTGGGGCTGATGGCCTCCTGCATCCTTCTAATGCATCACGCTCGGTGGCGGATGCGGGTTCTGCAGTGGGACTTGAAGTTTCAGTGGGCACAGCTTTAGGGCAACCTGTCTGATTGCGTCTGGATCTCGGAGGGTACTGCAAAACAGTTGCAGTGGTGGCTCACGGACCGCGATTGGGTCAGCGGCAGATCTCTCTCGCTTCCCCAACCGGAGCACGCAGTAGTGACAGATGCGTCCCTCCTGGGATGGGGAGGCCACATGGGAGAGAGGGAGATCAGAGACCTCTGGTCTCCAGCGGAGTCCCGGCTCCACATCAACCTTCTGGAGCTGTGGGCGATCCGACTTGCGCTGAAAGCATTCCTTCCCTCTGTCTGGGGAAGTGTAGTGCAGGTGTTCACAGACCACACCACCGCCATGTGGTACTGCAACAAACAGTGCGGGGTGGGGTCTTGGACCCTTTGTCAAGAGGCTCTCCGCCTCTGGACATGGTTGGAACTGCAGGGCGTGACCCTGGTGGTTCAATACCTGGCAGGTTCCCTGAACGCCAGGGTGGACGAACTCAGCCGCCGGTGCATGATGGATCACGAATGGCGTCTGAACTCAGACGTGGCAAGGTCTCTTTCAGCAGTAGGGAGAGCCTTAGTTAGATCTATTCGCCACCGAAGGGAACGGGCAATGTCATCAGTTCTGTGCATTGGAATTTCCAAGGCGGCACTCGCTCTGCGACGCTTTTCGTCGCGAGTGGAGCTGCGGTCTGTTGTACTCCTTTCCGCCTATACCACTTCTGCCCTGAGTGCTGAAGAAGATCAGACGAGACCGGGCCCTAGTCATCCTTGTGGCTCCGGACTGGGCACGAAGATACTGGTATCCCGAGGTACTTGGCATGTCAGTCGATCACCTGATTCGTCTGCCTCTTCATGAGGACCTTCTGTCGCAGCAGCAGGGGACGGTCCTCCACCCGAACCTGTCCAGCCTCCACCTCCATGGGTGGAGATTGAGCGGCGGCAGTTGAGGCCATTTGACTTGCCTCCTGAAGTCTGTGATGTGATTCTGGCAGCCAGGCGTCCCTCCACAAAATCGGTATACGCCTGCAGGTTGAGCAAATTTGTGGTATGGTGCACAGCAAAGGCTGTGGATCCTCTCTCTGCCCCCCTTTCAGAGGTTCTACTCTTCCTTCTTTCTCTTGCCTAGCAGACCTCTGCTCTGGGCACTCTTAAGGGCAACCTTTCTGCCTTTTTGAGGCTTCCTGATGAGCACTCTCTTTTCAAGTCACCTGTTGTAAATAGATTCATGAAGGGCATCACGCACATGTTTCCTCCTGTTCCTTTCGTGATGCCTCAGTGGGACTTGAACCTTGTTCTTACTTATTTGATGTGCGCTCCTTTCGAGCCACTTCACAATTGCCCTCTTCGTCTTCTGACTCTCAAGACTGCATTCCTGGTTGCCATCACCTATGCCAGGAGAGTGAGTGAGCTCCAGGCTCTATCTTCCAAGCCTCCTTTCCTTTCTGTTCATCCAGACAAGGTTGTTTTAAGAACGCGTCCTTCTTTCCTGCGCTAGGTGGTTACGGCCTTTCACATCGGGCAGTCCATCACCTTGCCCACCTTCTTTCCGCCTCCGCATCCCTCGAAAGAGGAAGAGAGGCTCTGGACCCAAAACGTGCGCTCTCCTTCTACTTTGATCGCACGCACCAGTTTTGGATGGATGACCAGCTCTTTGTTGGTTACGTGGGCGCAAAGAAGGGACGGGCAGTGCACAAACGGACCATCTCTCTATGGGTCGTGTTGTGCATCAAGGTCTGTTACTCCTTGGCAAAAAAGGAGCCCCCTGTTGGGCTGAGGGCCCATTCCACTCGGGCTACGGCGGCTACTACTGCCCTTGGTCGGGGAGTCCCCTTGCAGGACATCAGTCAGGCAGCTACGTGGGCCTCGCTGCACGCGTTTGCTGGACACTACTGCCTGGGCAGCCAAGTCCGAAGAGATGGCTTTTTCGGCTGTTCCGTTCTCCAGGACTTTCTGGTGTAATCTTGGTCCGCAGACCCACCACCGGGGATGTTATTTCTGGGATATCTATTCTAATGTAAATAATCTAACACTAACCTGTGTCTTTCAGATGCACAAGTTATTTACCTTCGGTAACGATATATCTGTAAGAAACAGTAGTTGGTGTTAGATTCTTTACCGCCCCACCCATCCTCCCCGTTCTGTGGACCGATATCTAGGGTTAAGGTATTTCCCTTTGAGGGCCCTAGTTTTATGGCACCAGTGTCGGTCTCTGGCATGGTTCTGCGTTCCTGGCGCGGAAAGCTATGTACAAGGACGGCCGTCCGCGCGGCGTCTTAAGTACTCCGCCGGCGACCACGACACCGACGACTGACGCGGAGCCAGCAGACGACGCCTACCGACGCGCAGGGGTACTGCTACGCAAAACTTTCCGGATCCAGTCTGACGCCTGGGTATATTCTAAGGTAAGGAATATAACACTAACTACTGTTTCTTACAGATATATTGTTACCGAAAGGTAAGTAACTTGTGCTTTAGTGAACCCATTGTTAAACTGATGTTAAAATCCAATCCAATAATTTGCAATGCCTACAATATTGATTGTAATTCTGAAGAAAATACTCTACAGCACAATAGCAGTGTATAAAAGTAAGCAGCAGTATATTTATTTAACGGTTTTATATAGGTTTGGCTGGACCCGAGGGTATCGGAGCACTTTACAGGGTTGGGAGTGGAACATTTTTTTATAGTGGTTACTTTTTCCATAAAGTCCATAGCGGCACTTTTCCTTCTTGGGCGGGCTCATGTACCTCCCTCCTTTGCAGTCAAAGGATAGATATTGTGAAGAAATGTCCTGCTTTAATGGCTGTATCGTATGCTCTTTTTAAAATGAAGCGTAGTGCGAAGTTAATGTGAGAGATTCTAGTCGTACGTTCTCTTGTCTTAACAGTACCAGTTACGTATGGGAGGGTCCACAAATCTGAACCATCATGACCTTTTTGCTTACGAATTTATTTTTTTGGGGAACTTTTGAATTCAACTATCTCACAACATCAAAAAAAACAATTTACCCTTGTAAAATGCTAACAAATTAAGAGTACTGTATCGCTGAACAAATATTATCTTTAGTAGTATAGCATACCTTGACACTCATGTTCTTATTACATTTTGATATAATACAGTTTGACCTATGAGTTTTCGAAGCTTCACATATAAATGTTTATTTGTTTTGTTATAAGTGGTTTTACTGAATGTAATTACTCCTTTAGTATAGTACTTTGAGGCCTAGCTGTAGAGAGCATTGGCTGTTGAATAGTTTGTCATGAATACTTCAAAAATAGCAACAAATAGAAATACAGCTAAAGTGAGTTTACTCCTGGGTCTTGCAGTTGGGCCTTGTCAACGAATTCAGGCGCTGCTACACCATGGGTCCTGATGCCACCAGATTGCATCGCCCTCAGGCAAAAAACTCATGCCGTGCAGGTCTGCCACTCCCAGGCTCGATCTATCGTGGATGTCTTTCAGCTTATGCAGCCATTCACCCATACCAAAGTCTCACTGGTTCCTTTTTCTCTGCACCCTTTGCTGTTGCCCCAACTTCCTTCTCTGCTGCCTCCACACCCTTCACTGCTGCCTCCCTTCAGCCTGTCCTACAGCCTCAGTGCTCCCTGTTGTCAGCCTTCACTGCGCTCACCTTTCTTTCTACACTGTTTTCACACTACACCTTGCCCTCTCATTACCGGCCATCTTTATTTCTTCTTTTCTTTTCTGCCTTCCATGAACTTTCCTGCCTCGCAGCCTTCAGGATCCCCTAACTGTTGCTTGCAATGTTGATTATATGCCATTCTGTGGCATGGTGTAACTTACTCTATTTTGTAGCATAACACAGTGATCAAAAAGCATTGACGTGGGTGGAGGGGTGTTGCTTTTTTGTTTTTGCTGATCAGCTCTTTCTCTCTGTATCCTATGAAACTTTACTTCACTGTGCTTTTTGTCACTGTGTTCTATGTAGCATTTCCCGGATGTACCCTTTACCCTGTATGCTTGCACATGAATAATCTAGGTAATTCCAAGAGTCATTAAGTCTAACTCATTGCAAAATACATATTGTGGGATTACCAAGAACATAGACTTGCACCTGCCCTCCATTGGTTCACTTTACTGTAACTCTCTTTTAGTTTTCTGTTTGTGGCTTGCCTTGTCCATATGGTCTGTCCCTCCCCTAGAGCATTGTCAATTTAATTGGGTCCTTCCCTTCTTCCCTTTTATGGAACTACTTTCTTTTGCGGAAAGCTCTCCACAGATATGGGTTTTGCAGCTGCCTCACTAGCGTGCTTTTCTTCTCCCGACACTGTGTCGCTATGTCTTGCCCATATTCTCCTCCCCACCCCTACATGATGCACTCGTCCTAGAGTACTTCTCCCTCCACATTGCTTTCTTGCCCATGTGCTTCCTCTGTTTCCCCCACCAGTTCTACGTTTCTCTCTCTTCGTTTTGTTCCCTTTGCACTCCATGTTGCTCTCTCTCGCTCCACTCTCACTCCACTCTCACTCCACTCTCACGCCCTTGGTGTTGAGCTTCCCCCCGCCTTTGCCCACGGTGTTGCTTTCCCCAGCCAGTGCCCTCGGTGCTGCTAACCCTCCACTTGTGCCCTCTCTGCTGCTTTCCCCCAGCCTGTGCCCTTGGTACTGTTCCCCCCCCGCCTGTGCCCTTGGTGCTGCTTTCCCCCCGCCTGTGCCCTTGGTGCTGCTTTCCCCCCGCCTGTGCCCTTGGTGCTGCTTTCCCCCCGCCTGTGCCCTTGGTGCTGCTTTCCCCCAGCCTGTGCCCTTGGTGCTGCTTTCCCCCAGCCTGTGCCCTTGGTGCTGCTTTCCCCCGCCTGTGCCCTCGGTGCTGCTTTCCCCCCGCCTGTGCCCTCGGTGTTGCTTTCCCCCTGCCGGTGCCCTTGGTGTTGCTTTCCCCCTGCCGGTGCCCTCGGTGTTGCTTTCCCCCCGCCGGTGCCCTCGGTGTTGCTTTCCCCCGCTGGTGCCCTCGGTGTTGCTTCCCCCCGCCGGTGCCCTCGGTGTTGCTTTCCCCCCCTGGTGCTTTCGGTGTTGCTTTCCCCAGCCTGTGCTTTCGGTGTTGCTTTCCCCCGCCTGTGCCCTTGGTGTTGCTTTCCCCCCGTCTGTGCCTTTGGTGTTTCTTTCATCTGCCTGTGCCCTTGGTGTTGCTTTCCCCCGCCGGTGCCCTCGGTGTTGCTTTCCCCCCCGGTGCTTTCGGTGTTGCTTTCCCCCGCCTGTGCTTTCGGTGTTGCTTTCCCCCGCCTGTGCTTTCGGTGTTGCTTTCCCCCGCCTGTGCTTTCGGTGTTGCTTTCCCCTGCCTGTGCTTTCGGTGTTGCTTTCCCCCACCTGTGCCCTTGGTGTTGCTTTCCCCCCGTCTGTGCCCTTGGTGTTGCTTTCCCCCCCTGGTGCTTTCGGTGTTGCTTTCCCCAGCCTGTGCTTTCGGTGTTGCTTTCCCCCGCCTGTGCCCTTGGTGTTGCTTTCCCCCCGTCTGTGCCTTTGGTGTTGCTTTCCTCTGCCTGTGCCCTTGGTGTTGCTTTCCCCCCCGGTGCTTTCGGTGTTGCTTTCCCCCGCCTGTGCTTTCGGTGTTGCTTTCCCCCGCCTGTGCTTTCGGTGTTGCTTTCCCCCACCTGTGCCCTTGGTGTTGCTTTCCCCCCGTCTGTGCCCTTGGTGTTGCTTTCCCCCCGTCTGTGCCCTTGGTGTTGCTTTCCTCCGCCTGTGCCCTTAGTGTTGCTTTCCTCCGCCTGTGCCCTCGGTGTTGCTTTCCCCGCCTGTGCTTTCGGTGTTGCTTTCCCCCCGCCTGTGCTTTCGGTGTTGCTTTCCCCCCGCCTGTGCTTTCGGTGTTGCTTTCCCCCCCGCCTGTGCTCTTGGTGTTGCTTTCCCCCCCGCCTGTGCCCTCGGTGTTGCTTTCCCCCCGCCTGGGCCCTCGGTGTTGCTTTCACCCTGGCTGGGCCCTCGGTGTTGCTTTCCCCCCGCCTGGGCCCTCGGTGTTGCTTTGCCCCCGCCTGGGCCCTCGGTGTTGCTTTGCCCCCGCCTGGGCCCTCGATGTTGCTTTCCCCCCGCCTGGGCCCTCGGTGTTGCTTTCCCCCCACCTGGACCCTCGGTGTTGCTTTCCCCCCGCCTGGGCCCTCGGTGTTGCTTTCCCCCCGCCTGGGCCCTCTGTGTTGCTTTCCCCCCGCCTGGGCCCTCTGTGTTGCTTTCCCCCCGCCTGGACCCCTGGTGTTGCTTTCCCCCCGCCTGCGCCCCTGGTGTTGCTTACCCCCAGCCTGCGCCCCTGGTGTTGCTTACCCCCAGCCTGCGCCCCTGGTGTTGCTTACCCCCAGCCTGCGCCCCTGGTGTTGCTTACCCCCAGCCTGTGCCCCTGGTGTTGCTTACCCCCAGCCTGCGCCCCTGGTGTTGCATTCCCCAGCCTGCGCCCCTGGTGTTGTATTCCCCAGCCTGCGCCCCTGGTGTTGCATTCCCCAGCCTGCGCCCCTGGTGTTGCATTCCCCAGCCTGCGCCCCTGGTGTTGCATTCCCCCAGCCTGCGCCCCTGGTGTTGCTTACCCCCAGCCTGCGCCCCTGGTGTTGCTTACCCCCAGCCTGCGCCCCTGGTGTTGCTTACCCCCAGCCTGCGCCCCTGGTGTTGCTTACCCCCAGCCTGCGCCCCTGGTGTTGCTTACCCCAGCCTGCGCCCCTGGTGTTGCATTCCCCAGCCTGTGCCCTTGGTGTTGCATTCCCCAGCCTGTGCCCTTGGTGTTGCATTCCCCAGCCTGTGCCCTTGGTGTTGCATTCCCCAGCCTGTGCCCTTGGTGTTGCATTCCCCAGCCTGTGCCCTTGGTGTTGCATTCCCCAGCCTGTGCCCTTGGTGTTGCATTCCCCAGCCTGTGCCCTTGGTGTTGCATTCCCCAGCCTGTGCCCTTGGTGTTGCATTCCCCAGCCTGTGCCCTTGGTGTTGCATTCCCCAGCCTGTGCCCTTGGTGTTGCATTCCCCAGCCTGTGCCCTTGGTGTGGCTTCCCCCAACCTGTGCCCCAGTGTTTTGCTTCCCCCCCCACCTGTGCCCCCGTGTTTTGCTTTTTTCCCCCACCTGTGCCCCCGTGTTTTGCTTTTTTCTCCTACCTGTGCCCCCATGTTTTGCTTTTCCCCCACCGAACACTCTATGTTGCTTTCACCCACTGCTCTTTGTGTTGTTTCCTCCCACTGTACCTCTGTTGCTTTACCCCACCCATGCCCTCAATGTTGCTTCCCCCCACTCGCGCCCTTGATGTTTCTCCCCCAGCCTCCCATTGTTGCTTCACCCCACCCCCTGCGATGCTTTCCCTGGCGTCCTATGTTGCTTCTACCCCTCCCCTGTTGCTTCTGCTCTCCTGTGCTGCTTCCCCCCACTGGTTTGCAAAAAAAAAAAAGTTTTTCCCCCCTGTTTATTTGTCCATCTAGCTTGGATCAGAAAATAAAAATAAGTGTTTGTCATTTTGTAGGGGCACTGGTGCGCTGTATGTGCACCTATAAAATGACTTGGGTGGCTGCGTGATAGCCTTTTGTTTCCTTCTTTACCATGCTGCACAGCATCAGGGATGATGTAATGCTTCACTAAACCCACTGGCAAAGCCAATATGCCCCTACGGCAGGATTTTTGGCTTTGGTGTATTTTTTAAAGCTTTTTTCACCTTATCGCCATTTGAGGTTTCAGTCGATAATATGGATATAGCCTGTTTGCATCCATTTATCTATTTCCATTTTGACGGTTTTATACAGCTCAGCCATACTGAATAGTATGAGGGCAATTTACTTTAAAACATTAGCAGTGCCTAAATGAAGACACTCGCACTGTGTAATACATTGAAATGTAAAACGTTCGAGAAATGTGTTCTGGCAAAAGAGCAGTGAATAAATAAACTACAATCATTGAGCACATAAGAAAATGAGGAGAGGGAAAGAGGGAGGAAAGACTAGAATAGAGGTCTTGGAAGGTTTCAGGAAAAAGCTAAAGACCAGAAGAGAGGTGGGAGGGAGGACCGAGGTTGTATCGGCTTGTTGTTTAACAGGTGTGCTAGCAAGGGTGAGGCAACACAGGGGATTGGAAGAGGTGATCACACAGTCGTAAGGCGAGAACTACAGGAGTGATAATGGGATATTTGTTAAGCAAGGGCAAAGCACAAGAGCACCCATGGAGACCAGAGTAAGCAAGAGACGGGGCCATTCCCTCTCTTTCATCAAGCCATGCATCTATAGATCCATGAACTCTTACCAATTTATCCTGCATTCATTAACTTGCTCATACATCCTTACCTTCGTTCATACATTGGAGTAGCGTCACATTCATTCACACATCTGCACACACGCTAATCCATGAAGAAGCACTCCTACTTACAAAATAAACCGGCCTCTGATCTGACAACGATAATTATTGATGTCCTACTGATATGGAATGTTTACATGATAAATAAACAACGGGTGAACAGTAATGCGCATGTTATTAGTACCTTCAAACCGACTGTAGTTCGCTTCTGCCCGACTTGCCTCTTTCTGTGTTTGTCAAGAATGTTACCTGGTGAATCCTGGCTTTTGTGTTGTCTTAGTGACCATTGCACAAAGTCAAGACAGCAGTTTACGTTTCTCTAGTATTGGGGTATCTGTCATAGATTCACATGCCTGAATCATTCCCTGTCATCGGAGTGGGAGTCCCACGGTACTTAAAAATTCCAATAAATATGATTTATTTATTTATTTATTTTATTTTGATAACTTTATTGCGGTCATAGACCATAAAAGCACAGGTAAAATATGCACATACACGGAATAGAATACATAAATAATTTAAAAAAAATACATGGTTAAAAGTTATTAAACAGTAAGTTATAAAAGTAATGGTATCAAAACATCCCAGTTAATCAGAGATTATCGCAATTCATTAAAGTGAGCCTTCTGCCCCACATACCATATAAAAAGCGGGATACCGCAAACACAATAGAGGGGGAGGTGTCGTAACCCCCCCTCGTCCTTCTCCCTGACCCCTATCGCCCAACCCACCCTCGCGAACCCTACCACACTCGGCCCCACTCCGGATGCCCACATCCCCTCCCTTGAGTCCATAACAAAACGGCTCGCAGCCCTGGAAAACCAGGTCGACACTATCACCCAAGGTTTATCAGAAATCCTCTCTAACCTTGGTATAGTCTGTAACCCCCATAAACCCTCTTCCCAGACCCCCCTCCACGCCAATACCATCATCTCCCAAGGGCCCTTAAAAGCCCTCAGTGCCCAGCCTTTCGATCCCCTCCCCAAGGTCCAGGGTTCCGATTCAAAAAAACCCGAAACAACAAGAGCCCCCTGCACCAGACCCTTGTTCTCCATTTCTTCTCCCACTCCAGCGGGCTCAAAACACCTGACCTCCAGGCCGCTTAGATCAGAAGCTCCCATGTCAGACAGGGAAGCAGCCTTACTAGCCGCCACCTACGACTCCCCCATTGCTGATTCACCTAAATCCAAAATCCAAGTTATCACAGGTCACCGGAAAGTCCTACCCATCGTCAAACCACAGAGATTACCAGTCCTCACCACTATACCCAGAGAGACTAAAGATAGAACCACCAGCAATCAGGAGAAATTCACCAACTGCCTCCTAATCAATTGCAGATCGGCCTCACTACATGCAACAGACTTAGCCGAAGCCATCCTCACACATGACATTGACGTTGCGTTCCTCACGGAGACCTGGCTTAATAAGACATCCCCTCCCTGCCTAGACATGCTGGTTCCACCCGGTTTCTCCCTCATCTCCAAAGACTGGATTAAACAACGAGGAGGTGGGGTCGCTATCATCCACAAGGATAGCTGGAGCATCACAGAAACCTCCTCCTTAGAGTACAACTCGTGTGAATGTCTATCCACCGTCATCAAGACTAAAGACAACGACTCTCTACTGTGCCACCTACTCTATCACCCCCCGGGATGAAATAATGAGTTTGGAGAACAACTATCAAACCTGATTGCTCAAGACCCACTTGGCGATTCCAAAATCTTAATTCTTGGTGATCTGAACCTCCGATGGAATGAGACCCATAACCCTCTAATCAGATCGCTATCTAGCCTCCCTGATGATAACAACCTCACCCAACACTGTACTGAGGAGACTCATTACAAAGGAGCCACTCTGGATGCCATCATTGCCCAAAAGAATTCTATCACGGTCAACCACATACTACCCGTTGACTGGTCAGATCACCACATGATCCTATTTCATATCAATCACCCCATCATCTCGCTTAAACCTCCGCAAGACCCCCCCAAATGGTCGAGAAACCTCTCCCAAGTACCCCAAGATATCCTGGAAGGTCAGCTAAGTTCACTTCTTCCAAATAACACACTGCACCTCTCGACCAATGATCTTGTCGACCACTACAACGCGGGGTTAGTCTCCATACTCGACAATCTAGCTCCTCTAAAGCTCAAAAGAAGCCGAGCCACTCCATCTAGAACCTGGTTCACTGCGGACCTCAACGCAAAAAGAAGAAACTTGAGAGCCAAAGAAAGAAAGTGGAGAAACAACCCAACTGCCATTCTCCGCCTCCAACTAAAATCTGCCCGTAGGAAGTACAACAACCATATCAAAAACAAAAAATCCAGCTTCTTCCGCGAGGCGCTGGTCAAATCCAAAAACAGACCCAAAGAGCTCTACCACATAATCAGACAACAAACATCCAAGCCCCGGCCCTCATCCCTGCAGGCATCCAAAGAACTCTGTGATAACTTCGCCAACTTCTTCAACGATAAGGTCTTAAAAATCGAACTATCTCTAGACATCAACAACCAGCACCTCCAGAAGACCAACTCGGCCTTCCCATTGGCAATCCCATCCGACTCCTTTCCCTCCCCCTGGCTAAGCTTTCGCCCAGTCCAGGAAACTGAGATAATCTCGCTGATCTCGACCTCCAAACCATCAGCACACGTCTCAGACCCCATTCCCCCCTCTTTAATCAAAAAAATTAAGCTTACCTTAGCGCCCATCTGGGGAAGAATCATAAACAGCTCCTTACAAAGCGGAGTGGTCCCCGATTGTCTAAAAATGGGGCAAGTCACTCCTCTGCTGAAAAAACCCGGTCTTGACTCAACTGACTTGAACAATTTCAGACCGATATCCAACCTCCCTTTGCTTTCGAAAACACTTGAACGCTGCGTACTCCTGCAACTGACGCAACATCTGGACCACATCAATCTCCTGGACCCCCTCCAATCCGGCTTCAGACAAGGCCGCAGCACAGAAACCGCGATGCTGAACATCATAGACGACATTCATGGTTCTCTTGACGCAGACAAGTGCTGCCTCCTCATACTCCTTGATCTCTCCGCAGCGTTCGACACGGTGGACCACAAGCTCCTCATCATGACTCTTCAAGAAAGAGCCGGCCTTGGCGAGGTAGTTCTCAAGTGGTTCTCCTTCTTACATAACCGTACGCAAATAATAAAAATGAAGAACTTCACCTCCGAAACCCAGCAAGTCAACAAGGGTGTCCCGCAAGGATCAGTGCTCTCTCCTCAGCTCTTTAACATCTACATGGAACCGCTCGCCAAGTTACTCAGGAACGCCAACATCCACTTCCACCTCTACGCGGATGACACGCAGATTTACCTGGAAACCTCTTCTCTTAAAGACATCCACAGACTTAACGATGTCCTAAATGAAGTTCAAGATTGGCTGACAAAGAATCACCTGAAACTCAACCCCGACAAGACAGAAACACTCCTCATCTCAAACAAAGAAGACAACCCTCAAATCAACGAGTGGCTAAAGTCGATCGATGCTCTCAAAGGTAACCTCACGCTAGCCGACTCCGTCAAATCCCTGGGCTTCACCCTAGACCCCAAACTAACCCTGACAAACCACATTAAGAATTCGGCGAAAAGCGCATTTCTCAACCTCAGACTTCTGAACAAAATCAAACCTTACATTCCCAACAAGGACCTCAAACTAGCCACGCAATCTCTAGTTCTATCAAGACTGGACTAATGGAACTCAATCCTAACAGGCATCCCCAAATCGCACCTGGCCCCACTAAAAACAACACTTCATGCGGCAGCGAGAATGATCACAGACTGGAAAAAATCTGACCACATCTCCCCGGCACTCGAAGAACTCGAATGGCTCCCTGCGGAAATGCGGAGCACCTTCAGAACGGCCTGCCTCACCCACAAGGCCCTCCACACCGGCAAACCGGAATACTTGGCAAACCAGCTCAAAAAAGCAGGCCAAGCCAGAAACTTGAGAAGCTCCAACTCCCTGCTGCTCATCCTACCAAAAACCAGAAAGAAGAGAACTGCGGACTGCTCTTTCTCAGGAAATGCCCCCAAAATATGGAACGCCATCCCCCCGCACATCAGAACTATACCGTCCTATGCAGAATTCAAGAGCCAACTCAAATCCTTGTGCCTTATCCATTCCCTTGGTTGCGGGTAACTTGGATCAGCAAGGGTCCCCTGAATCCATGCGGTAACATTGAATCCTGCTACCAAGAAGTCCCGCTGTCCGAACTTTTCCGCATTCCAAATTGTCGCTCGCTGATCGCTTTTATTGGGTTTGTGTCATGTTGTTCTCTTTTTCATTCCCTCTATTGTAAAGCGCTCTGCTACCTTCGGGTCTTGTTAGCGCTATAGAAAACTTCTAAATAAATAAATAAATCTTAAAATTCTGACAGCTTGTGCACATTGCCTTAAACCAAGACTTCTACATAACTGTGTCAACCAGCATCTCCTTATTGTACTATAGGCTGGGCAGAGGAATAAGACGTAGACAATATCCTCTTTGGAGTTATTACAGACTGGGCAAATTGCCTCTTCTCGTCCATTCCATTTGCAAGTAAATGCCCCAATAGGTAGGCAACCATGTCTTAATTGTGTGTAGAGTTTTCTTGCAAGGGGAGGCTGTATTAAGTCCAAAAACTCCTCCCTCTTAGACACGAGTTTTACCTGCAAAAATTCTGTAGACGGTCTACCCAGCATTGTCGAGCTATGCAGAAGGCTTAGGTTGTAATGTCTCAGGGAGGCCATGAGCTCCATTCTCTTCACTCCCGGGCAGCTCACCTCCGGGGTCTCCCATAATTGGGGCATACCAATTTGATGTGCAAGGGCCTTGATGTGGGCTAGCCAAGGGATATTCTTGATCTTTAGGTGCCCCCACACTGCAGCGAATTCAGCTCTATAATCCTCGAGCTCAGGCACTGTCCAGAGCCTTCTCCAATACAGGAGAGGTCGAGTGGCTAGCAGTTCTGAGATGGACTCTAGGCCTAGATCTAGTCTCAGGGGTGTGAGCGGGGTGCTCTGGGGGAGGCCTATCAGGTTCCGCATAAAGGCTTGTTCCACCTTGAGAAGGCTTGGTGTACTCTTATGGCCCCAGAGTTCTGCACCATACATCACAGCTGGTCTAGCTTGCGCCCCATAGATCTCAAGGGCTGGGGCAACTGGCTTAAACAGGGTTGTTCTATGGAACTTGCCAATGCCCCCTCCGATCTGCGCCAACCTCAAAGCAGATTTGGATACCTGTGGGCCCCAACCGAAATCTTCAGTCAGGGTGACCCCCAGGTATACAAAGGTTCTCACCCTTTCGAGCGGGACACCATTTAATACAGGGTTAGGGCGAGTTCGCTTTGGGGGATGAAAGATCATAAACTTCGTCTTTGCCAAGTTTATCTCCAATCCCCTCAGAGCGCAAAAAGATACAAAACCATCCAGGACCCTCTGGATACCTGATGATGTTCGAGACAACAACAAGGTGTCGTCTGCGAACATCAGAGCAGGTACCCGGCCAGTGGCCAACCAAGGAGCATCACTGTCCCTGACCTTATCCAGTTCACCCACCAGGCCATTTATATAAAGACTAAAGAGCGTGGGAGCCAGGGCGCAGCCCTGGCGTACGCCTCTGGTCACGGGGAAGCGGGCTGATAATTCCCCGTTCTTCCCGCATCTCACCGTGGCGTAGTTCCCTGCATGGAAGCGCTTCAGGACGTTTAGCAGATAGGGCGGGAGGTTTAGTTCTTTCAGTACCCTCCATAGGCTTTCCCTGGGGAGAAGGTCGAAAGCAGCCCGCAGGTCTACGAAGACAAGGTAGAGGCTGCCACCCTCTACTCTTGCTGTCTTCCAAAAAAGGACCTGCAACCTAAAAATTTGGTCCAGGGTTGAGATTCCAGCTCTGAAGCCGGCCTGTAGGGTAGTCAATATTTTTTGCTCCTCCATCCACCCCAGCAATCTGTCCAGAAGGACTCGGCCCATTAGCTTCTGTGAAGTATCCAGGAGACTAATCGGCCGGTAATTTGATGGCACTAAGGGGCAGCCCTTCTTGAAGATTGGGACAATCTCTGCTCCTGCCCAGGTGCCCGGTAACTTGGCTCCCCAAAGGACAGCATTGAATAGAACAGCCAAGTACGGCGCCCAGATTTTTGGCTGGGAGCGGAAAAGGTCTCCTGGTAGTCTGTCGAGGCCTGGGGCTTTGTTAGGTAGCTGCCTGATGATCGCCGATTCCACCTCTTTAACTGAGATGCTCTCGGTGTCTCCAGGGCCCACCCTCGTCCTGGCATCCCGCTGACCTATCAGATAGCCCAAATCCGAGGCCCCCCGCAGTCGATACTCATGCGGGGGGGTCTGGGGCTCGGGACATCCGAAGGGCATCACCTGTTACCGATATCTCTGCCCCATTTGGATGTTCACTAGTATCAGTCTCAGGGCTGGTGTAAAGCGCAGCAAAGTGCGCCTCCCAAACTGACGGAGCAATGTTTGGTTGAAGAGGCTCCCCTCCCTCTTTTACACCAGAGTTAACTATTGCCCAGAATAATTTGGCGTCTTTTGCTAGTAGGGCCCCTCTTAGCTCTTCCCACCTGGCTTCTTCCCACTCCCTCTTGCCCCTAGCGAGCTCCTTTTTATATAACAGTCTGGTTGCCCTAATGTTCACTCTGTCATTAGATTTGATTGCCGCAAGTAGCTCCTTTTTTAGTTTTTTGCATGCATCATCAAACCAAGGGTGAGATTTCGGGGCTCGCCTTTTAGTTCCATTTACAGGGTAGAACACGTCCCCCAATACCGTAACTAGCTGCCTATGCGTCTCCACTACCTGATGCCTACAGGATAGATCACCCATCTGGGTGATAAGTGGAATTGCTTTGGCCTGCTTAGGATGCTTCGGAGTTTTCTCCCTCTGCTCTCAATTGACCATCGCAAAATTACCGTCCATGCCCTCATTGGCTCGAGGCTGGACTACTCCAATGTTCTCTACCTGGGTTTGCCCGACTACCTGCTGCAGCGTCTTCAGGTAGTCCAGAACTCGGCAGCCCGCGCCATTTATGGTCTTCCCCGCCGTGCCAGTGCCTCTGACCTTTTATCCACCTTGCACTGGCTCCCTGTCAGAAAGCGCATTGCCTTTAAGACCCTTACTTTGGCCCACAAGGCGCTCTATTCTACAGGAGCAACCTATATTCGGAAAAGGCTAGCCTTTTACAAACCTATTAGGGCCCTGAGATCAGAAACTCTCTCTTGCGGTGGTGCCAGCGGTGAAGAAAGCCCGGTCTGGTGGACGCTCCTTCAAGCGGCTTGCTCCTCAGCTCTGGAACACTCTTCCCTTATCACTCCGCAGCACTGCCAATTTGCTTGCTTTTAGAAAGGGACTTAAAACCTGGTTGTTCTGTCTTTAGTTTTCTGTTTTCTTTTTTGCCGGTCCTATTTCCTGTTGTGTTGTGTGTTAGCTGCTGACCTGTTGGTCTGAAAGCGCCGGGACACTCATTTGGAGTAGCTGAGCGCTATACAAAACCCCCCTATAACATTGCAAGTTGATTAATTTTTGCTAGCCGGGATGGTGAATTTACTAGGTGGGGCCATTTAACCCTTCTATTATTAGCCAACATGAGGGGAGGCATTGTTGCCGTTGGTTTGGGTACAGGATTAGTTAAACCAAAGGACCCCGGCTTAAGAGTTAAAACCAGGGCATTGTGGTCGCTATCGTGTCTTTGTACGACCCTGAATTCCTTTAGCTTATCCCAATTTTTGGCGTCTTCCATAAGGTAGTCAATGATGGATGTTTGCCCTACTCGGTTAAACGTAGATATAGCTGGGCAATCAGGATCCAATCTCCCATTGCATGCCCGCAAGGATGTTTCAAGGGAGAAGGATTTTATTTGGAGAGCTAAAGGAGTCCATGCCCTAACCGGGGTAATATTGGGCTCAGGAATATGCCAAAGTGCGTCAACCTCCTCTTGCTCACCCAGCTCCAGACTTCCCAGTGGTTCGAATTGACAATTAAAGTCTCCCCCAAGGATTATTGACATAGAGGGGTCTAACCCCTGGATAAAAGAATTCAGGGCTTTAATTGTTTCCGACTCTTGTCCATTTCTGGATGGTCTGGAGTAAATATTTATTATTGCTACTTTGGGTTTGCTTGCGGGTTTTAATAAGACACACTGTATGTCCAATGAGTTTGTTTGTATTTGGGTCGCCTGGATACCCAGGTGGGTACCTATCCAAATTGACAACCCACCTGATGGACGGCCTCTGCCTGTAGACACGGCCAGGATGTCAAATGTTGCGAAAGACGAGCTACTGCTCTCTTCCAGTGCCCAGGTCTCTTGCATAAGGCATATGTCATGTGTTGCCATAAAGGCCGCCCACTCTGGGGTTAGTAGCTTATTTTTTAACCCGGCTATATTCCATGAGATCAACTTTAAACATCCTTCTTGTGGATTTTCGGAGCCGTCTCCTTCCCCACTCCCGCTAGTCCCCAGCATCTCTGGAGAATCACTCATTAAGTCCTCCCTTTCAGTAGATAATAAATCATTTTCCTCTGTCACCCCAGCCCTTCTAAGAATTTCATTAGTAGCTTGTAGGGGAGAATTTCCCCTTAGGCTGAGTCAATCCACCTCTTCCAGTACACTAAACCTATTCCAGTGTGGCTGCAATGGGAATAGGGGACCATATGAAGACATTCCCTCCCTCAGTACCCCTCCATATGGTGTTCTCTGTGGTGGAGGATTACATCCCCTGTTGTAATGTGCCCCTGTATGACGTGAAGGCTCCAAACTAGGGGTGGGATAAAAGTATGAGAGATGCAGTGGGCATATTTGTGTATTTAGGGTGGTGAATGGGGCATTGCAATACTCTACGGCTGAGGCATCCCTGAAGTTCAGGATTATAACATCCCCTGCGATAGTTTTTGGGCCCCTCCCAATCCATGCTACTCTCCTGGCCGACAGGATTTCACCTGAAATATTCACTGGCAATGGTCTATTGATTGTAAGCCATTGGATACATTTGTTTTTTAATTCTGTCTCCCATTCTCTTTTCCCCGTCACTTAGGGGTAGTACTCCTGTAAGTGTGACCACATATGGTTGGGCTTCAGGAGGTAAGTGAATCGATGGTAGCTGATTTGGGATAGTTCTTGGTGTTGCATTTCTATCTGATGTGTCTCTAATTTTACTCCCCGTTTCATCCTTTTTTGTTTTAGCTGTGGCTTTTTCTCTAACGTTTGCTAAACTTCCTGCGATTTGATGGATTTGGCTCTGAGAGTTAGAACTAGTCATAGCCTGTGGTGCAGCATGTGTCGCCTTATGAGCGGTTGGTTTGGCTCCTGTAGTGGAGGTCTGTGCTGGAGGGTTTTTGTTTTCGGATACTCTAGCACTATGGTTGTTTTGAGGTAGGGTATCGCCAGCAGGAGGTATCAAATTTTTTGACTGTTTAGCACTCTCTATTGCTCCGTAGAGATAAGTTTGTCAAGCTTTGACACTAGGGGTTTGAGTTGGGTAGCTATGGTCCGCTCCAGGGATGCTTGTAGATCAGCGACCATATTGGTGACCCAGCACGGTATTCCTGGTGTTGAACATGATGGATTAGCGGTCGGGTTCACCAAATCATGGTTAACTGGTTTATTATTACTAGTTTTTTTAAAGCTAGTGTCTTTCTTCTTCTTGGGGCACGTTTTCTGTACCTCAGACCTTTTCTCCAGAGAGGGGGAAATTAGAGCTATAGGGGGATCCTGAGCAACAATAGAATTCTCCACAGGCATCTGGCTACAGGGCAAATCTACATATGATGATGACAAGTGGGAACTAGCTTCTAATACATCAGTCACAGTAATAGAAATGTCCCCTTCTTAGTTTGGAATACATAGTGTTGATGTAATAGATAGCCTCCTCTCCGTATTCTCAATGGCATTTACTACAACACCGATAGTTTGTTGCAGCATCTTGTCAATAGGAGTCAGTGGGTAGGGGCTGTGGTTCTGCAGCATGCTGTCTGGTGTGTGGACGTGTAGCTGGTATCTTGACTTTTT
Source organism: Lissotriton vulgaris (assembly GCF_964263255.1). Lineage (NCBI taxonomy): Eukaryota > Metazoa > Chordata > Amphibia > Caudata > Salamandridae > Lissotriton > Lissotriton vulgaris. The sequence continues at coordinate 30,720,300 of NC_141686.1, read as the reverse complement.
TCTTCCCCTGATTATTCATCTTACAGGTGAATGATATTTGGTGTGATGATGGGTTATGGGGTACACCAGAGTCTTGAGTACACACGGCGGGTAGTTCCCCCTCCCGTTGGCCAGATGCTTTATTCTACCATTAACAGTAGTTTGGTCAAAGAGTGTGTATCCAGAAGACCAGAAGACAGAGTACCTTTGTGAATGATGTATTGCCAGGTGCAATTCCTCAAGGCGTGAAAGGGGGGTGGCCAGCCCAGTCCACCACCGTCCACGGACGGCCACAGACGGCCCGCCCTCTGCCCGCCCTCTGCCCGCCCTCTGCCCGGGCTCTGCCCGGGCTCAGCCCGCACGCGTCCCGCGACGTGGGAGGAGCGGCTCGTTATTAAGCACCTCCGGACGCGGTGAGCTGACTCGGCCGCTGCAGCCGGCGTCCACATGATGCTGCAGCAGGGCACGCTGGGGATTGTAGGCGGGAGACCAGGTGTTCCGCAATGCACTCTCCCCTCTCGGCGGCCGCAGATTTTCACAGGCAGCGGCGGCGGAGAGTGAAGCAGGGAGCCGCTACAAACAAAGTTCCTCCGGTAAGGGCTGGCGTCGCATTCACTCGCTAATGTTCACAAACCCGCTCCCCAGCAGGAGCGGCTCGTTATTAAGCACCTCCAGACGCGGTGAGCTGACTCAGCCTCTGCAGCCGGCGTCCACGTGATGCTGCAGCAGGGCACGCTGGGGATTGTAGGCGGGAGACCAGGTGTTCCGCAATGCACTCTCCCCTCTCGGCGGCCGCGGATTTTCACAGGCAGCGGCGGGGGAGAGTGAAGCAGGGAGCCGCTACAAACAAAGTTCCTCCGGTAAGGGCTGGCGTCGCATTCACTCGCTAATGTTCACACACCCCAATAAATATGCATAACATAGGTATATCATAGGTAGATTGCAACCAGGAAGTAAAATAATTAGAAGTTAATAGGAATTTTATTTCCACTTGCATGACTCGTCCAAGTCATTATATATCGTCCAACCTACAGCCAATCAGGCGACAGCAGCCTCCAGAATGCTCTCCTTAGAGGCTCAGGCTCTCAGATTTTCTACTGCACGTCGTGTGAAGGGAGTCTCCCTGAGCTCTGCTCAGTACCTCTCAGTTTTCTTTGGAAATTATTCATTTTATAATGTCCTCTTCAAAGAAATCTCTTCTGATCTTGTGAATCTTGTGGGAAGCTCCGGCTGTTTTCAGAAGATCCCCAGAAGAAGTGCATTTACTGCTTGTATCCTGACCAACAGGTGAGAGACTGCAAGATCTGCAGAGCTTTCCCACAAAAGACTCTGAGGGACAGAGAGGGGAGTCTACTTCTGAGGCTACAGAAGATTAAAGATCAGGACACCCCCTTGTCTGAAGTTGGGAGTATTGCCTCTGTTCAGACTACTTCCTCTAGGAAGAGGACTGCTGACAGACTTATCTTCCCCTGGGGCTAAGGTGTCGAAAAAACAGCACACCTCCAAGAGTGCTGAGCTGCCTTCTACTTCAAAAAAGGCTCTTCTACCTTCTAAGAGTAAAACTATGCCTTCTACGCACCCGAGAAAGACTGCGAAGTCTCAAGCTTCAAAACAGGTTACTGACAAAGATTTACCTTAGAAACGGGGCCCCTCTCGACAAGCTCGACGACGACGCCTTCGTCGACTAAGCCTTCCGTCGCAGTGGCTGCTACTTTCTCGTCGCCGAAGCCACAGATGATAATGTCGTCGGCATCTTCGCCGTCGACGCTGGTATCCTTCTCCGGAAGACCAGTTCTGTTGACAAAAGAGGTCAAATCTACCATTGATGAAGATTAAAAGAGTGTCGTCGACGCCCGCCTCGTCGACTCCTGCCTCGTCGACTAGGTCCGTCTCGTCAACGATGACTCCATCGACGCCCGCCTCGTCGACGACTACTTTTGCCGACGGCTGCCTCCTCGACGCTACAACTATCTTCATGTACGGCTCTTCAGGTTTTGTCTTCGTCTACGCCTGCAACATCTAATACATCGTCTATGACACCGTCTATGCAGTTGCCTCCGTCAACAGCAGCGCCTTCTTTGCTACAAAGACGTGGATCTTCCTTGGAGGTCCTTTCTCCAATTACCATCTCCCCTGCTAAAGTTCCTCTTATTTTACCTGAACAATTGTTAGATTCTGGAGAGGATGATGAAGAATCAGATAAGAGTGATAGGTTTTGTACTGCCAGGAGCCCTTCTGAGCTCCTCATTAAGTATCAAGATGTGGATCAAGATGATGATTTTTGCCCGGACTCTGTTCCTTCAGCTCCTTCAGCTCCAGAGCCTTTGGCTCTTCTAAATAATCTGCAGTACATGTTGGACGATTATTATCACAGTTTCCCTGCATCTGAATCGGCTTCTTCTATACCGCCCACACCTGTTCCTCCATCTTCATCAGCTTTGAGGTCGCCCAGACCACATTCTCCGGTACCTTCGCATAACTCACAGGACGCTCACACCTCTGACGGCGATAGAGAGGAAGGAGAATTGGATGACCGATTTCTCCTTACGGAATGGGATGACTACCAGATACACACTCCGTCCCCTTCCACTCCTGCTCCTGCTGACTCCCCTCCTGTTGACATTGGCGGTTTTCATCTTCTCATGGAAAGGGTTACACAACGATTTCTTTTTCCTATGGAAACAAAAAAGGATGATTGTTTCCTTTACGATTTTAAAGAGCAACTGAGGAAACAAATAAGGTCTATCCCAATTATTAATTTCATTTGGCAGGAAGGACTAAAAGTTATGGAAGCTCCTGCTTCTATTCCTGCGGTCCTGCCCCGCCTTGAGAAGAAATACAAAGAACCGGACAATTCGCCTGCATGTCTGATAGGTCAGCCAAAGGCAGATTCTGTTATCGCTCAAGCAGTTCAACAACGAGCGCGGAATCACTCCTGTCCGCTGTCAGCTCCTCCTGATCGGGATGAGACACGTCTGGACACTGCTGGAGAGAAGGTTTTGACCATGGCAGCAACGACCGTCCGTGCAGCCAGCTCACTGGCTATCGTAGGACGATATGATAGACAGTGGAGAAGTGTGGCTCACTGGTTAGAGCAGGCAAACCCTGAAGCAGAGGTCAGACCCGGGACCAGGGTTCGATTCCCGACGCGGCAGGGTGTTGAGCTCAAATGTCCACGGACTCGATAATTCTCGCTTCGGTGCCTGACCTAATCATGGGTTCACACTCTGCAACTCTGGGCATTAAGCTTGCTTAATCTCCACAACGGCCCCCCTGCGGCGGGATGCCTGGCTTTCACCTTGGGGATGCCCTGTAGGGGCTATCTCACAGGGAAAAACCAGGACGGGTTCCCAAGGCAAGCGCGGAGATACCCCATCGGGGGTCGATTCTGGCGCTATATAAGAAATGTAAATAAATAAATAAATGTGGTCGAACATTTTTCCCTACATCTACATGTTGCCTGAGCCCTCTAAGTCAGAGGCGCTTAAGATCCTTCAGGAAGGGGAACGAATCTCGGCTGAGATTATTGATTCGTCTGTGGATGTTCCGTCTACAGGTTTTCAACAACCACAGTCCTGCGGCGACAGGGCTGGTTAAAATCAACATGATTTCGCCAGGAGGTTCAGGCTAAAATAATTGATATGCCTTTTGACGGCAAGTCTCTTTTTGGTCAGCATGTTGATGAGGCCCTACAGGCCATTAAAAAGGATACCGATACAGCAAGATCTCTCTGAATTCTTCAGTTTAGAAAAACGCCTTTTCGTGGAGCTAGAGGCCGCGGATCCTTCTCTACTCGAGGAGGCTATAATCAGCAAAGACAATATCAATCCTATCAGAGTAACTAACATTACTCTTCCCAGCGCCAACAATCCTTCAGGCAGCAACCATCTACCTCCTACTCTTAAAACAGAAGGAAGTCTATTTACCGCCGACGTGATACGTCCAAGAAGCAGTAACAACTGCCACCTACTCTACCACTTACCTCTTTAAAAGTTGGAGGAAGAATCTCCTGTTTCTACTCAAACTGGTCGAATATAACAGACAAATGGGTCTTGGACATTATAGCCAGAGGTCATGTTCTCGAGTTTGTAAAACTTCCTCCAAATTCTCCTCCCAAAGGACCACCTCCAGGTCACTTCTCAGAGCTTTTTTCCCAAATAAATATGATGTTATGAAAAGGAGTGATCTAAGTAGTTCCTCGATTGCAAAGAGGAACCGCTTTTTATTCCAGATTTTTTATGATCAAGAAGAAATCAGGAGAATGGCTTCCCATTCTAGGTCTTTGCTCCCTCAAAAAATTATCCTTCCGGATGCTGACTCTTCAAGAAATCATTCAACTCCTCACAGCGGCGGATCACATGACCACCCTCTACCTCCAAGACGCCTATTTTCATGTACCAATTCTACCCAAACACAAAGTTCTTGAGGTTGAGTGGCTGGTAGGGACTTCCAGTTCAAGGTCCTTCCTTTCGGACTATGTTCCGCGCCCCGGGTCTTTACCAAGGTCTTAGCACCGATGGCTGCACACCTTCGCCTGAAGGGAATTAACATTTTTCGTTATTTAGACGACTGCCTTATCAAGGTGAATTCTTTCACAACCGCTAATACTCAGAGATGTCTGTCTCTTTTCCCAATCTCTGGGCCCCTCCATCAATTTCGACAAGTCTCACCTCGTCCCATCGCAAAGCAGAACCTTCTTGGGAGCCACCATAGACACTCTGCGGACACAAGCCTTTGTCTCAAACAAAAGGCAACGGAAACTTTGCAAACTCGCCCTGCTACTGCGATCAAAAAGATGCGTTTCAGTCCGGCAGTTCAAGTCGCTTCTGGGGATGCTTTCATCCTGCATTCCATGGTCCCCAACTGCCGTCTCAAGATGAGACCTCTGCAAGAGGAGCTCAACAAACAGTGGTTGCAGGTTTCAGGATCCTTCAACGATCTCTTCCACATCAATCCTCGGATAAGGGAAGCTCTACGCTGATGGACTTGTAAGAAAAACGTAACAGCAGGCTGCTCATTCCTAGAGGAAGTTCCAAGCTTAGTCAACACCATGGACGCCTCCCTCGAAGGATGAGGCGCACACCTGCAAGGACTCAGTCAGCGGCAAATGGAATGCTCAACAACGAACTTCGCATATCAACCCCTTGAGTTGCTAGCAATCTTCCTAGCCCTAAAATCTTTTCGCACCATCAGTCTCGAAGCATCAGTGTTGATGCGGATGGACAACACGAGAAGTATGCACTACTTGAACAAACCATGAGGGACAAGATCCGCTTTACTGTCTCCGCAAGCCCAGCAGGTTTGGGATTGGGCGATAAGACATCGGATAGATCTGACAGTGGTCCTTGTCCCAGGAGTTTCCGATGATCTCGCGGATTCCAAAAACAGATCAGCAATTTCCAATCACGAGTGGGAGCTCCATCAACCAACTTTGAATTGTATTTTTCAGAAGTGGGGTCGACCCGATCTGGACTTGTTCGCGACCAGTCTGAACCGCAAATACCCATTCTTCACAAGTTTGCTTCCCCACAGGGGATCGTATGGGAATGCGTTTTTGATGAACTGGTTCCGGATCTATGCTTACGCTTTTCCACCAATACCGATGGTTCCCAGGGTTCTCCGGAAAATGAAGAAGGAGCTTTGTCACCTAATACTCATAGCTCCCAGGTGGCCTCGCCAGTTCTGGCTCACCGAACTCCTCCTTCTTTCCAAATGCAATCCCATACAGTTGCGACCAATACCGAACCTTCTATCCATTCAGAAGGGACAGATCTACCACCCGGATCCTGCATCTCTGAGCTTAGTGGCCTGGCGCCAGAGCACTTTGAATTCGCTCACATAGACATTCCTTCTGACTGTAGGGAAGTCTTGGTAAATGCTTGAGCGCCTTCCACAATAAAGACATACAGGCTCGGGGCGTGGCTTGGACGGCAGTGGTAATGGCCGCCTGACCGGGAGCTCCATAGTCCAGGAGAGAGACTGCAGCTCTTATCCCGGTGATTCCCCGCACTAACAAGAACGGAATCCAGAGAACAAGAATCCTAATGTCATGAGGTGTCCTCCGGTAACCTGATCTGCGACTCCGGATATCTAATTGCCGACATTCCTTCAGTTTTAGTCTGGCCGCGCTCTGGCTCCGAGAAGCCCTCAAAATGGCGGCGCCCGGTCACGGAATCCTAGCCTGACATCGAGGGCTGGACCTTCCACCCACAGCCAGCAACCACCCTTCAAGCGACCTGGTGATGGAAGGGAACGACTAAGCATCTCCACAGATCCCAAACGAGGTGAGAAGATCCTAAAAAGTCACTGCTATAGCCCAAAATCGACCCGACGTGCCTGACTCCAAAATGGCGACGATCTCAAAATTACGAGATTTCTTTAATCTCTGCTCCTAGCTAGTGCCTCACGCTTCGGTGCATCCTTCTACCACCATACGACCCCCTTGATTTGCCCAACAAGAGGAGTGTTGTACTGTGAGCAACACGGTCGTGATTACACACATCAAAGGCTGCTCCGCACATTGCGCTTTCCACACTAAGGCCGAGACGCTGGCGCCAGAAAAATACCCCTTGCTGCCTCCACAATGCGGGGAGTGATGCCCCATGCCCCGCGCTTTTCAGCCACCTGAGTATTGAGGATCAGCCCTATGCCTGATGCACACCGTCATACAGTAGGCGCCTCGGCCCACCACAGGACTGTCACAAGGGGAAAGAAGTTCTCTGGGCGACATCTCTAGAGAGCTCACTACCTACCTGCGACCACCTGAACCATCTGATCTTGCCCAGTCGTCGGATACAACCCAGTGCTTCTAGACACAGCCCACCAAGCACCGTCCTCCAGCTGAATTTCCCCACCAGCTCCAAGCACTGCTGACCCTCAAACTCCTACGATCAACTCACGCCGTCTCCAAGCGGGGGCCTGATAAAAGCTGTATTCTCGCATGCACAGTACAACTTTAGCCAAATTAACAGTACAACTTTAACCAAATCATACACAATCATACTCTGGCTAATCTCAAAGAGTGATAACCACGACTAGAAGACTTTCTTATAGGTTTCGCACAATTTTTACCGTTGTGACCTCCACCACCACTCTATTCTGCCACAATGTCAAATAGAGAAGGTAGGAATACTTTCAAGAAGGTAAAACCAGAACCGAATATTTCGAAATCCCCCATTAAAAACAGAACGGATATGGCGGCCACGATGGAAATGATTCTTAAGAAATTGGCAGATCTTCATGATCTTTCTAAATCCACCAAAGCGAACACCGAATCCATGCAGCTCGAGCTCACAGCGATTAGAGCCGACATGAGCGCACTGAACACAGGATTGGGGGTGGCCAAGCATCGCATTAGTGACGCAGAGGATCTGTCAAGACAATCAGCGAAAAAATATCCAACGTCTAGAGAATACAACTGACGCTCTTAAACGTCACAATGCTGAGTTGGAAGATCGGAACAGAAGGGGGAACATTAGAATCTTCGGCGTACCGGAGAATTCTGAAAAGGACGCGGATTCCTGCGTGGCCTTCCTGGAATCATGGATCCCCATGATCACCAAAATAGACTTCCCACACGGCCTCGAACTGGACAGGGCACACAGGATCCCCACCTTCACCAGTAAACACACCAAAGGCCCCAGGCCGCTGATATGCAAACCGCTCAGGTTCCAGCACGTTGAGCTGATCCTCCAATATGCAAGGAAAAACCACTCCATTCTATGAGAAGGCCAAAGAATTATCTTCACGCAGGACTATTCAAAAGACACTGTGGAAGTGCGCAAAGGTTTCCTAGATCTTCGAGACAAGCTCAGATCCAAAAACATCACCTTCTCCTTCGCAGGCTCTGCTAAATTCAGGATCATAATAAATGGCCACCCTAGATTCTTCACGGACCCCAAAGACCTAGCACATCTCCTCGAAGACCACACTGCACAAGAAATGGACCAATCCACCGGTCTCTCCAATAAGTGGAAAACGACCGCTCTAACCCCTCATGATGCAGCCCTTCCGATTCACCGAATCACTGCTCAGACATGATTAGGGTTTGCCACCTGCGAGATCGAGATGTGCTAGTCACTAAGGAACTCTATTCCAGGGGCCATCAACCCTCCAACCACGAAGTGCATCTTCCTGACTGAGTGTTCTCTTATTCCGTGAGTTTATAGTCTGAGACGGTAGGACCGCTTCAGTGACTTTAAGAATCAGGTTAATCAGTGATTCTGCTCTATCTATACTACTCTGACTCCGGTTATTGTATTCTTGATACATATAGTGCGTATACCACAAACCTAACGAGGCTCTATCTACCCGGCCCTATAGTTCATATCAAAACCAAGTTAATACCTAGGCCTGGGTATCCAACAGTCTCATTATTTGTTCAGTTACTAATTAGAGCAAATGTGCTCACACGATAAGTTCCAATCTTGCCCCTCCAGACGATTTGGATTTTGGTTCAGATAGTTTAAATTATGTTACTCCGGCTCCTACAGCGGGATTGAATATTACCCAATTGACTCTAATACTGGGAATGTTACTTGTGTTAGTGTTAATGTTACTCCTGTTCTACCTAGCCAGGAACTGCCGTCGTACTCCCTACGTACGTATTTGGGGGGTGGGGTGGGAGGGAGGGGAGGAGGGGGAGATTGGGCGGGAGGGAGACACAGGGGGTTAAGAAGATTCAGAATTCAAGAGATTTTCCTTACATTTTGTACTACTTTTTGCTTAGGTTTGTTCTTTGCAGGTACAGCACTCACCTTTCCTTCTGCACACCACCTTTTGCTACATGCTGTAACCTACACCCTTTACTTAAAGTTGCATTTTCTTACGCTGAATTATGCAGGCTATCCTTACTGTATACAACAAGTCAAGGCCTACATCCATCATCCGACCCGTGCGGACAATTACGGAACCCCTCGCACCAAACTCCTTTCCCACCAGCTCAATTTTTTAGCGAGCACGGCTCACACCGATGTCTAACACCAAATCATTAGCAGATGACCTTAATATAATCTCCCTGAATGTCAAAGGGGTTAATCACCCGGGAAAAAGACGAAAAATCTTCGAATACCTCGCTAAATAAAAGGGGACGTCATCTTACTCCAGGAGACCAAACTGTCAGAGGAGGACTTACGCTTTCTGAACATACACTGGGGGTCACAAATACTGAGCTCCCCTGTGACACACAAAAAAGGCGGAGTTATTACTCTATTGGCGAAAAAATCCAACTTGACACTAGTCTCACACACTCACGACACGGAGGGAAGACTATCAGTGACTCACCTTTTAAGGGAAGATGACCCTATACATGTGGTGAACATCTACGGCCCCAACTCTGATGACCCCGAATTTTGGGACTCAGTCTCTCGCTCAGTAGAACACATTCCACAAGACGATCTACTAATAGTGGGGGGCGACTTCAACCTCCCCCTGGACCCAATATTAGACAGGCAATCCAAATGCACATTTCACTCCTCCCGTTCACATGAAGCCCTCTTAAGCCTCTGCCTCTGCGAGCGATTCTGCCTAAAGGATTCCTGGCGCCTTCAAAACCCTGATGGAAGGGACTATACCTTCTTTTCAGCCCCACACAAATCATATTCATTCATTGATTTCATCCTAATATCAAGCCCCTTCACGCACCTGATCGAGGAAACTGAAATGGCCCCTAAATTAGTATCCGACCATGCCTGTATCCGCACAAACTTGCAGCATCCCGTTCGATTTTTTCCCCCTAGGAGATGGCGATTTAACGAGGAAACCTTATCCGACCCCTCTAATAAATTACTCATAGCCAACGCCATTGAAGAATATTTATTACTAAATGATGTTCAAGACACTGCACCTAATACCTTATGGGGCACACTTAAAGCTACGGTCCGTGGGGTCATCATCAATATCAGAGCCAAAACTAACAAAGCATGAAATAAGGACCTAGAACAACTGGAACAACAGATTGGGCTCCTAGAATCTCACCACAAATCCAATCCCCTCGACACCGAAGCTCTAGATCTATTGACCAAAAAGAATTATGAATACAACACCATCACTAGTAAGAGAGCGGGTGTATGGATCAATCGCTTCAACGCCCTAAAATTATGTGAGGGAAACAAAGCAGGCAAACTCCTCGCTTCCTACCTCAAACCTAAACCGAGGCTATCTACCATATCCTAGATAAAGGGCTCCACAAATAACACTCATACCAGACAGTCCAAAATCCTTGAGACATTTAAAACCTTCTATGAAGATCTGTATAAAAACGATAAAACACTAGACGTGGCAGCCTGCACAGACTATCTTGCGTCTTTACATCTCCCCAAATTATCAGAAGTTGATAAGTCTCAGCTAGGGTCCCCCATCACAAGCGCAGAGATCACAGCGGCCATCAAAACATTGAAAAGCAATAAGGCCCCCGGGCCAGACTGCTTCTCCGCGGCCTTATATAAAGCCTTCACTGACCAACTCAGCCCCGAGCTCCAAACCCTTTTCAACTCCACAGCGACCAGCGGAACCATTTCCCCCTCGATGAGTGAAGCCACAATCATAGTCCTCCCCAAGGAGGGAAAAGACCCTCTCCTGACCAAGAACTACCGCCCCATCTCTTTGATAAATCTTGACTGCAAGATTTATGCCAAAATATTAGCAAACAGATTAAATTCCTTCCTCCCAAAACTGATTAGCCCGGCACAGGTTGGTTTCCTGAAATATCGGATGTCAAACGACAATACCAGATTACTGTGTCACCTATTGGAGAAAGCTAAGAATTCCACCGCCCCAATGGTAGCGATAACCTTGGACGCGGAAAAGGCCTTCGATAAGGTCTCATGGTCTTTTCTCCAACAATGCATGCATAGTTTCAACCTCGGTCACTCCTTTATCAAAATGGTGATGGCCCTTTACTCCTCCCCGTCAGCTAGAATAGCAATCAATGGTACCCTCTCCAACCCGTTCCGACTCTATCAGGGCACCAGGCAAGGTTGCCCACTCTCCCCAGCACTTTTCCTCCTAGCCCTCGAACCCCTCCTAACTGATATCAAGCTCAACGACATTGCGGGCGTCTCTTTCGGTAATACTCGGGTAAAATTAGCAGCCTACGCAGACAACATCCTAATCGCAACAGAAGACCCCGCAAAATCTATCTCTGGACTCATGTCCTCAATTGGTAAATACTCAACCCTATCGGGTTATAAATTAAATAAGGACAAATCCGAAGTCAAGCCCCTAAATGTCCATACCACCAAGGAGGTCCTAGGTGACTCAGGACTATTTTGGCAAATGGATGTTATTAAATACTCGGGGATAGAATTTACTGACTCCCTTCTCCCTTCTGAGCACACTACGATACAACGAAACCACTACCCTCACCAAAATTAAACGACTCCTTGACGGTTGGTTCCCACGCTTTATTACGTGGTGGGGTCGGGTGGAAACCGTAAAAATATGGTATCCCCTTTAGTCAACTATCTCAGCAGAATGCTGCCCTTACCCTCTCCAAAGAATTCCATAGCAAGCTGGACAAAATGATCTCCTCCTTCCTCTGGCAAGATAAAAAAAGCCAGAATTCGTCTAAAGAAGTTACGCTTAGATAAAAATCTGGGAGGCGTTAATCTGGCGGACTTTAAGCTATACCAAACTGCTTTTCTAGCCAGACAAGGTTCGTATTGGTTATCGCCACAAACGGACTACACCCCGGTGTGGCTGACCGTGGAAAAATCCCTTCTCCAAGGCCTTGACCCCTCCACCCTTCTCACCATTAAACTTCGCCCCAACCTAGGCTCAGGTCCCATTTTTAAAAACAACAAAATGGCCTTACTCAAAGTGAGCAAACACCTGCCACACCAATTCCGGGAATCAAAATGGGAATCGCTATGGCAGAACAACTCCCTAACATATAAAGGGAAGCCGCTGCACAATCCCACATGGATAGCCAAAGGTATACACTTCCCGCACCAACACTGAGGGCTCGTCACCGCTCTCCTTTAGTGCATTACAAAATAGATATCAACTCCAACACATAGAATTCTACAACTTTTTACACATCAAAGTAGCACTCACAAAGGCAAATTCGAGTGATATCACCCCCGCCCTCCCTGGCTTCCTCACTACGCTCAATAGACTTGGCCATCAAGTTTTGAGAACCTACAAATTAATCCGCCCACATAGCTCCACCTTAACTGACTCCTTAAGATTATTTTGGGAATTCTTTCTTTTGAAGAATATCGGGTATGCACGCGGGACACCTCAAGCTTCAATACAGAAGAAGCTGAGGTACAAACCATAAAAAAAGGGGATATCTGACCAGGCACCCGTTCATAGAAGCACGTTTTTAAACTGAATGCAGGGCGTCTGTTATGTACCGCGTGCTGAAATACTTTCTTTAACTTTAAAAAGTCCTATGTTTATTGTCAAGCATTGAAATATACGTCTCTATTGACACCGACTCCTTATTGTTGTTCAACAAAGGATATTAAGATATCTCTTCATTGTCGTAACCACGGCTGACTTATTTGCGGCTGCTGCTCATTACTGTAAGGAGGATGGCCCTTTATATTTATTGATAAACCAAGGACCTAAGATATCCCTATAATTGCGGATTACATATTTGTAGCTGACAACCATTTCGCTAAGAAGGACGGTCTTCTTAATAAGAAACTAATTTTGGGATAACAGTCATAAAATATTCCTGATGAAGGCGGCTATATCGTTAATGTCCGTCGAAACGCGTTGAGTGAAAGGGAGAAGTGCAATATACATTTGCAAAGGATTATTCTAACTGTTGCGGAATCTTTACCTTTTCTTTGCACCTCCCTTATTAGCATTAGGAACTGTTTAGGTTTAGATATTGTATATGAATTCCGTTTTTTATTGTCTGTGTTCCCAAAATTTTAATTTTATTCTATTTTAACATTTATCTGTTTTTAATTGGTGTTTTTTATATTTGAATAAACTGTGCACACTGAATTTATTAGTTTTGACAGAACTGTTTTGTTATATACTGCATTGCTCCAACTGTTAGGTCTTGATGTATGAATGATATTTGTTTGGTAGCTCGTAAGAATTGTTGTCTTCTCACTGAATAATCCAAAGGGAATTTTGGTTTGACATAGTCAGTTTTGGTACCCTATCCCTTTGGTGCTGGGGTCCGTCTCTCTTTTATTAGAGCATCAAGTTTCGAGAACCTACAAATTAATCCGCCCACATAGCTCCAACTTGACTGACTCCCTAAGATTATTTTGGGAATCTTATTCATCCACACCAACTTCAGAAATAGAATGGGCCAGGACTTGGGAATCCACCACACGCCACAAAATCAGCCCTACCCTTTCCCAAACTAAGTTCTGGCTACTCCACAAAGCCTTCTGGACGCCTAGGAGACTCTTCCTACATAACATTAGGGACGACGACATCTGCTGGAATTGCAAGGCAGTAGGTGGGGACCTCGAACACTTAATACTTAGGTGCACATGTGTCACCACCTACTGGGATAGAATCTTTGATTTCATCACCAAAGTCTTGCATGTCTCGCTTCCGAGAGAATTCTCAACCCTCGTGTTAGGGTTTACCAAAGCCATTACACTCAATGATAATGACAAAGCCCTACTTGACTTACTACTGACAGCGGCGGTTACGATCATACTGAATAATTGGAAAGACACAAGTAAAGTCTCTTTTCCCCACTGGCTTAACTGAGGAGCAGATAATATAACCCTGGCCTCTACCCCTTGGCGCCCCCCACATAGGAAACTATGGACCCCACTAGATGATTACTTTGACTTGCACAAACCACCATGATTGCCTGGTGAATCTACATTACTATGATAATGCTGTTAATACGTTAATGTGATATGTATGCTTACTTGCAGACTTACCTTCATATCAGTAAACTGATGCAACGTATTTATATATTATTTTTTATATATAATTCCTTATGTATAATTTCTTATGTATAATTTCTTGGACACATCTACATGTTTCTTTTGAGCTCACCAACACTATGTACTCTTTATCTTTTTGTAACCTTTACTTTGCGATTCGATTGTATAACATGCTGATCACTTCTTAAACTCCCAATAAAAATTTGTGAACTAAAAAAAAAAAAAGACATACAGGCTCAAATGGAAACAATTTTGCCTATGGTGTCAAGTCGCCAACCTTCATCCAATCCATGCTAAACGGGAACAAATTTTGCCTTTCTTTTTTGCGTTTGGCAAGATCAGGCCTTTCACATTCTACTCTTAAAGTATTCTTAGCGGCTATCTCCAGATTCCAACAGGATGGTTCCAACTCTCTTTACTCCTCTAGGATCTTTCAGCAGTTCTTCAAAGGATTTTCGCATGTTTCCTCCCATCCACCGTCCACCCCATCCTGGCATCTTAACATTGTGCTCTCACAACTCATGCGCCATCCCTTTAAACCTATTCATAAGGCAGATTTGAAGTTTCTTTCATGGAAAGTGTCTCTGCTGTTAGCTCTCACATCTGCTAGGCGGGTCAGCGACATTCAAGCCTTCACTAATGAACCACCTTTCCTTCAATTCACTTACTCCACTTTTATGCCCAAAGTACCTCCGGACTTCCATCTCAATGAACCGGTCATTTTAAAGGCTTTCTTTGCTAATCCTCAATCCCTTGCGGAAAGGGCTTTACATACTCTTGATGTTCAGAGGCGTCTTAAATTCTATTTACAGAGGACATCCTGAATTCGAAAATCTGATCAGCTATTTATACCTTATGGAGGGATGCTTACAGGACACCCAATATCCAAACAATCCATTGCTCATTGGTTTTCTGCTGCAATTTGTTTCTGCCATCAGCATGCAGACAGACCATTACAAGCAACTCCAAGAGCGCACTCTACTAAAGCAATCTCTTCCCCTACTGCTCTTTTTGCTGGTGTGCCTCTTCTACAAATCTGCAGAGCTGCTACGTGGTCCATCAGGCACACCTTTACACACGGTCTGGAGGCTGCCAGCAATGCAGACACTTCTGTGGGACAAGCAGTTCTCTGTAATCTTTTTAAATAAGGTGAGCCTCTATTCTTCCCTCCTCCTCTTTGGTATTTTCTTATGTACATATCTTATATGATTGTTTATGGACAAATGTATGAGCACCGTCATTACCCGAAACTGAACCAACTTGTGTGTCTCGTGAGAACGACCGAGGATAATGGGCTGCAGCTGGATACTATTCCGGCTTGGATCCTAGCAGCCAAGAAAATAGGACTGCCTAAGGAGCAACGCTGCAGGTAAAAGGCTTCAAATCTTTTGTTAATGAAAAGCCCCAATTGATTTTTTTTTTGTCAAATCTGTTTATTAGCATTTTGTTAGATTTCACATTTGCAAGATACAGTATAAAGATCAGTCAGCAAGTCACTAAGCTCCGGACTCACCGGCTCATCATAAATTTGTCTCAGGTCTATACATCAGGAAAACATG
Organism: Lissotriton vulgaris; assembly: GCF_964263255.1. Lineage (NCBI taxonomy): Eukaryota > Metazoa > Chordata > Amphibia > Caudata > Salamandridae > Lissotriton > Lissotriton vulgaris. Next base: position 30,704,888 of record NC_141686.1, on the reverse strand, counting down.
CAGCTACATGAGGGCCGTGCACCTAGATATTACTGGTGCAGGTAGGGCCCGTTCAGACTCCTTCCGCTTACGGTTTGGGCTATCATGTGTTGCAGTCCTATACAGTAACATGCACGTGGGGTGGATCTCTCTATTACATACTTGCGCCCAGAAGTGACTTTTATGCAACCATAGGATAACAAGAGTAAAAACATAAACCGTATTCAAACAGAAGCGGCTAATCGCTGGCAGTCACATGTGCTTACACTCCCTCCCCCTCTCCTACCCCCCGCTTCCGCCCCGGCGCCCCCCCACATATATAACCACATCTACAAATAAATACATAAATGTGCATCACAAGCCCACAGATCTAAAGGCTAGGGAACCACATGACCGGTTATCTGAGTAATAAGACATCGCACGGCACGGTCAAGTCCCCCCATCCATCCACTCAGGTCATTACAGCAGCTGAATCGCTAGTCCCCCCCCCCCTCCCCTATAAAAAGCCCCAATTGATAGCAGCAAAAATACTGGCAAACCCACTGGAGGGTTTGAACTGTTACCGGCTAAACGACCACAAGTACCAGCATGCACCAGCACCTTAAACCCATTGTGGTGTCCACCAGGGGGCATAAAAACATGATAAAAGTGCAATCAACTATGTGAGCGCTAGCCGGATGTACTGTTTGCCAATGCTTACCTTCGTAAATGGTCAAAGGATGACCGAAACGCGTCAGGACTGCCTGCGCTGCTGGTGAATAAATCAATGCCTGCATCGTGGCGTGTGCGGCTCCATCTTCCCGTTTTATTATATATTTATATATATTGTGTGTGTGTGTGTGTGTGTGTGTGTGTGTGTGTATATATATATATATCTGTGATTACATATTGCCTCAGATGTGCATATGTTTATATAGTGATCAGAATCTCACGAGTATTTTTATGGATTGACTGCGCTCTACTCTGATTCAGGCATGTGAATCTATGAAAGATACCCCAATACTGGAGAAGAACAACAGTTACTTACCTGTAATCATGCTACCCACCCACCTCCCTCAGAGGCTCTTCTATATTCTTTTTTTGTCTCTCTAGTTCACACTTGTGCAAAAAAATCTGAGAGCCTAAGCCTCTGAGGAGAATATGCTGGAGGATGCTGTCGCCTGATTGGCTGTAGTTTGGAGTATATATAATGACAAGGACTAGCCATGCAAGTGGAAAAATGTTTCATATTACCTTCTAGCTATTTTACTTTCTGGTTGTAATGTACTTATGATATACCGATGTTATGCATATTTACTGCTATTTTTATGTACCGTGGGGCTCCCACTCCGACGACTGACAATGATTCTGGCATGTGAATCTATGAAAGATACCAATACTGGAGAACCACAGATTACAGGTAAGTAACTATTGTTCTTCCAATCCATTTTAAAATGTGAACATTTGGCTCCAGAAAGCTAATTTATGTGCGTGCAGGCTGAGCTGTCTGGTGGCAGCACTAGGGAAAGATTATGTGACATGGCAGGACATGCATGGCTACATGCTGGGTGACAAAGCACTGGTGAACAGGGGAGAAGGAGGGCAACAAGACCGAATTCCTTGTTATGTATCACTGATTATGATAGATAGGCTTAGCAACTGTACCATTACCTGTTACTGTTCTACTTTGTATTGATAGAGATCCATAAGCAAGTGTATACCATTGATGCGCTATTTTGTGTAGCCTCTTGTTGGTCTATTTTCTAACAAAAACAATAATAATAATAATAAAAAAGATTCTCTGACATGTCATATATAAAGAGACCAAACTCTTTATAGGTCTAAATTCAATCTTTTAATTTGGCTCAAGTTACCCCCGTGCCTTGTGGGAGTATCTGCGTTTCTAGGTAGGTAACTGTTGTTCTCTTTACATCTTGTTAAACGTAAGCTAATTGTACACTTACAACGTTAGTACACTATTTACAACTTTGTGGTGGGTGGGCTATCTTCTTAAAGGCAAGTGATTACTCCAACTCTGAATCATATAGAGAGTGGAATAGTCTAATTGTTTTCTTTGTACTGTTTTTCTTTGACTACAGACCCAGCCCTGTGGAAAAACTCAAGGCACCTTTCTAAAGGTTCAGTTTTCCACTTGCCTTTTCTTCCTTCTTACTACGTAATTTCTGCATGTCTGTGAGCCTGTGTACCTACCATACGCAAGCATCTCCCGTGCACTTATCTCCCTAGCTTGGTTTCTTCTTACTATGTTATCTACATTTTTGTTTTCTTTTGGCATCACTTGTTCCATTTTACTGCTTCACATATAAGTTGGGCATCTTTATCTGTCTTCTGATATTTGTATGTTTAAGATTTCATCATTGTATTGAATATTGTCAGTCACTAGTTCATTATGACCATGTATGTTATAGATTTGATCGGTCTGAGAATACCAGCACAGTCATTTGCTAGCCATCCATGCAAGTGAAAATAGATGAATCCAGAACAAGGTTGACTACTGTGGCTCAAAACTAGCAATAGTCCCCATGCTGTATGCTCTTTCTTTACAAGCTGGGCTACCTACTGTGCCTCTGCAGGTAGCCCGGGAGGCTTCCGGCTTTTTTAATGTGTAACAATTGATAGCAACTGAAAATAGTGGAGGGCACAATTTTGTTGCAGCATTTGCTGGTCACACCCCCTGGAGGCATTACCCCAGAATATCTATTTAAAAATATAACTGAGCCAAAATATTAAGGCGTGAATACTGTTGACCAAAATATTGTGACGGAAAGTATGTCAAGGAAGTATTGATTTACCATACTTAATTTCATAAATATGTAACTTGATATATGTATCTTCAGAGTGTGTAGATGTGGAATTATGAGTTGTAAATCCATACTTATATGCACTTAACTTTTAAATTTTGACCCAGCAATATTTTTTACCTTGATATTCTGCGGTACACTGATCGTGGAAGTGCTCCCATAATAGGTTGTGTATGTGGTGAGAGGTGCAGACATCTGAAACTGGTCTGTAACCTGCAGCTTGGCCAGAAACTGCAATGTTGAAGTGCGTTTTGCTTTTTTGTGATACACATCCAAAGTTCTGCCACGCCCTTTTAATTCACTCTACACGTCTGCACACCCCCCTCCAGTGCACAGCTGTTGGCGTGATTGAGTCCTACCAAGTGCAGCACAGGATCTACGGGAGCGCAGAGCCTGTCTGATGCTGTTCAGACCATGGCTGATGTTGAGGGTTTTCTTGACCCAGATGAGGTTCATAGAATGTAGCTGAAGGGGGCGTTTTTACCAACTGGTCTGCAGTTATGTCATGAACCAGGATTCCGATGAAACGTGCTCAGTGCCTTCTCGTTTGTCTAACCCAAATTTTCATGAACAAAAATAATTACATCTTTTTCTTAGGGAGTTGGTAGTAGTTTATGGCTTTATTATGGAGTTTCGCACTTCACCAGACAATGCCATTATCCACTTCACGGTGCGCTGACTACACAATGAAGAACAAAGGAATACCTGGTGGGTTTTTTAATCCAGCTAGATGCAAGGGCTGATACATGATTTGCCAATCCTTAATTATTCTTGTTGTGGAAAAAAGTGTAGTAGGAAGTCAAATTAAGCATCCCAGTTATTGAGGTTCAGCCTAGATATGGAGTTATTATTGTTCCACTGTCTGGGGTCCTCTAACCCCAGTGATCTGACAACTTGCTTTTATGTTTTGAAGGGTCATTGGTAATCAAGTCAGACTAAGCCAATTGACAGGTTTTTGGTGTGGAGGGAATGAGGGGCTAGATCTAAGAGGTAACCTGGTCCTTTTCCCTAGAAGGACTTTGGTATGATGCAGTGAGTTTTAAATGTGATACTTGACCCAGTGAAAGCTGTTTGAGTGATTCTAGGGCTTGCTTAAAGTGATCAACTGTGTTTAGGGTTGGGCACCTTCTGGCCACCATATTCAGCACACTAATACCACTCTTTACTACATTACTGTAGTCTTAAGAAAACCATCAACAGTGCCCCGTCTGTTGGGCTAAGTGATTGGAATAGAGGAGCAGAGTTGAATGCTCACTGTCTTGACAATAGCCTTGATTTCCAGTGCATACATACGTTTTGTTTTTCTGTGTATGTGAAAACATGTGGGCCACTCAAACTAGGAAGAATCAAGGGCCCTAAATCTTCGTGATCTGCTTAGTCAGAGGAAGATCTTTTTTCATCTTTTTGGCTCAAATAATCAAGACACTCTGCAACAATCTCTCTTCATTATCTCTAACTAAATATTTGTTTCTGGTGGCAAGTTCTACTTGCAGGTTCTTCACCTTGAATATAACACATCTGCTAGAACATTGGGTAATTCGGTTAGTGCTCAAGGCCTTCCTCCTATCCCTTTGCAGACATTCGGTCCAGATCTTGACTGGCAATGCAATGTCGATGTGGTACATCAGAAAACAGAGTGGAGTAGGGCTGCCTGTTCTCTGTCGGGAAGCGCAGAAACTCTGGTCATTGTTACAGCAACTGAGGGACAGCTTCAGCTGGTGGCGTCTCGCAGATCATGAGTGCAATCTTAATCCGTAGGTTGTTCAAGATTTTTCCAGTGGGGCTTGCCTCAGGTGGACCTTTTTACCATTCATGAGAATGCCCACTGCTCGATGTTCTGTGCCCCCAACAGCCTTCACTGTGAGCCATGGGGGACGTTTTTCAGGTGAAGTGGGACCTTCTACTCCATTAACCTCATCATTGCTACAGCACATTCCCGTGCTGTGCTGCAATTTAAAAAATCCCTTGTTATGTGACGAGGTCAACTCCTCATAAGCACAGCACAGGTAACACCCATGACGAGTTGACCTTGTCACAAGCATCGAAGGGGTTAAGCATTTCCTGTGGTACCCTTAATTCATTATATATGAGGCAGGTTGGGTAGGGCTGAGTCCAAGTGATTGTAATTACCCCAGACTGGCCAAAACGGGTGTGGTATGCCGACCTTTGGCACCTCTGCCTGTGTTCTGTTTTTTGTTTTCTGCCCAGAGTGGATCTTTTGTCCGTTTGGGGGTAGGGGGGGGGGCGGGTAATGCACCCTAATCTCCAGACTCTACATATTCATGCGTGGAGTTTGAGGAGGCCGTCAACTACAGTCTGAGGTGGTTAATATGAGCCTTTCAGCTGTCACTCCTCAACTAAGTAGGTGTGTTCAGGGATATGAAACCAGTTTGTATCGTGGTGTAGTGGCAATGGCTTAGAAACCTTGAAAGCATCTTTGGTCGATATACCGTGTCTCCGCAATAGCCACGGTCCAAGAGAATCCGTCAGCCTTTGAATGTCTTTCAAACTAATTGTTCTTGCTCAAGACGCAGATAGTACCTAGACTTTTTAAAGGATTGACTAACATCTATTCGCCGGTTTAATTTATCATGCCACAGTGGGACTTAAATCTTGTTATGATGTTCTTAATGGGGATTTGTGTTGGGCCCTTTCATAGTTGCCAGTTGAAACTTTTACTATTAAAATGTTTCTTCTGTTGACTGTAACGTCAGCTCACTGAGTTATTGAGCTCCAAGCTTTAAGTGTACGTCCTCATTTTCCTTGCTTCTTCCCTGGCAACCTAGTTCTGTGAACTAAAGCTGCTTTTCTTCCTAAGATTATGTTCCCTTTTCACTTTGGATAGTCGATTACCTTCCCAAGCATTCACTCTCCCCACCAAAGAGGAGGAGAGGCTGCAATGATAGGATGCCAGACTTGTGGTAAAGTTCTACATCAGTCACCTAGGATATTAGATCTGATGACCAGCTCCTTGTCGGGTACACAGGCTGTAAGAAGGGCTTGGTGGGTTTCTTGCCAGACTATCTTGTATATTAAGATCTGTTGTGCTCTGACGAAGAAAGAACAGCCCCAGAGAACTTGGACTCACTCTTACAGAGAAAAATAGTCTAGGGCAGCTTTAGCTAGAGGAGTGCTGGTGGCAAACATTTGCAGCGCTGCAAATAGATGCTGAGGGGTGGGTATTTCAGTTGTTCTGTCCTGCAGGATTGCATTGTATTATTTTCTTCAGACCCTCCTTTTTTAGGAATAATGCTTGGATATCTAATCAAAGGTGAGGAATATGCAGGTAGAAGTATCCATCTGAAGAAAAAATTACTTACCTTCTATAAAGATCTTTCTGAAGTATAGACCATCTAGCTGCAGCTTCCTCACCAGCCGTCACACTTCCCCTTTAGGATGCCAAGTTACCTGTTTCACTGCCCTGTACACTGATGTCACTGTTCTCGAGCCATCTTGAAAAATGCAGTGAAAAAGAGTAGAGCTGACATCAGGGTGCCGTGCAGAGCTCATCCGATGAAGTATTTGTGACACCAATCCTGAGGTCGACTCTGAGTCTGTACCCCCGTCTGGTTGCAGGGAGGTATTTCTGAAGTTTCTGCATATAGTTTGGTGCTTGGGACACTTAAAGGTGAATGAATAATCAACAGGTAGATAGAGTACATACGAGAATGATTGTTTACCGAAGATAAGTGAGCTTTTTTGCATATGCATTTGGGAGTGCATCCAATATTTCTCAAATCTTAGTGCACGTTGATGCACATAAATATTGAATAACAGGTTAGAGGGAGCATTTTTGCAGTACTATGCATGACAATCAAATTAGCTGGTTTCTTTTAAGTGGGAAAGGATTGAATCTTCTCCGAGGCGAGTCCTGACCCCACTACCTAATCTCCAAGAACCGTAGAATTACAGCATGCTCCTCTTCATAGTGGCACCTTTATGGGCTTCATCAAGTATGGCCATGAGATTCTCTGGTGCCAGGTCATGTTCTATGCCTCTTGAAGGTCTGAAGCCTGACTGAATTATTTGATGTGGTCCAATACACACTTTTAGTTACCTTGTGACCACCTTTTCTGGGATTTTGCTTGGCATGAGATCTTGTAGATCACTTGGTAGTTTGCCAGAAGTGAATGGTCTGTCTTGGACTTCCTCGGGATTGTGCTGATAAAATGTACTACAGTGTGTTTTGGACATATCCTCTTCACAATAATGTATTTATCAGACTCAGATCATCTATTACAGTTGAGAAAAACTACTTCATGCATGCTGCTTGGCATGGTTCATTAGCAGATTAGAGACTTTTGTTTTCTGTGCTTACCTCGCTACCTCTGTTTCAGTTTGAGTGCAGTAAATAAGATTGTAGTCACATCAAGATTGATGAATATGGTGATGGTTCTGTGCTATTCATAGTGGACCTTTAGATTGTTGGAGAGATTAATGTTTTGCCAATTGTGCATATTCATTGTTGCTGCAACTTCACTGTTAATTAAGATATCCGTCTGTATAATGCATCCAATAATGCTTGTCAATATGAAACCTGGACTTCTACTAATGACGTGTTGAGGGGAAAAGGCATCTTTTCCTTTTTCCTCTCTTTAGATGTCGTTACTGATGTATTTATACCTCTTTTTGCCTTAAAAAGATTATTTGGTGAAATGCCTGTTGATCTCTCATATCTGGCTGTTCATTGCATTGTAATTCTAGAGAGCTAGCAGACACATATGGGCATTTTTTCCTCTAAGGGATTTCTATTGACATTTGTAGGTAGAAAGCTCTACTTATTTGTCAACTACCTTTCCTGAAATGTATATTGTGTACAGAACCCACAAGCCATCAACATGTATATGAATTGTGCAGAATAAGAGAATTATGAAGAAAACTGTTCATCAAAAAGAGGGACTGCCTCAGAGCAAAACCGGTAGTCATGCAGGTCTCCTCCACCTCCCCAACCTGAACTCAACTACGTAATTTCAGGAAAACCTGTAAAGTCTCAACCATTACCAAAAGGAGCTCAAGCTCTACCTAATATTCCATTGAATGTTTCAGCTTGACCTCCACAGAGAGCAGGTTTCCAATGGTATAATTTTGAACTTGCCTTTGCGTAGACTTTTTAAAGCAACTTGACCCTCCAAACCAAGGAGAGCGCTGAAAGCAGAGATAGAGGAAGAATTGGACAAACTCCCTGAAAAAGGCATAATACAGCATCAAATTTCAGCAAGACCAAGATGCCCCAGGCCCCCCAGGAGGGAGTGCAGGAAAAGGAGCCAGGGAAGAGTCCTTACTTCCCTGAAAATATAAGTTAGCACTTCATACTGTCCTCTTAATGGAGATATAGGACATGTTCAAGAGGTCCAGTAGTAATATCTCTTCTGTCAATAGTCTCTGTGTTGGCATCCCATCATATGAAGGATGAAGTCCCAAGAAAGGATCAACACATAACAAGAAGAGCTCTAAGAGTTGAAGTTTAAATATTTTAACCTCTTCTCCAACACAGACCACAATAGTGAGAATGAGCTGCTCATCTAAGATAATCCTTGCACAATCCTTTTCACAGGAACATCAGTTTATTTGCTACTCTAACTCAATAAGACAATCCACCAGGTGCAGATCGAAACCCACTGGCACCGGATGTTCCGCTGATCAGTTATAACAAAATTGCAAGAGGATTTCTGTGCGCTAAGGAGAGCCAGATAATATAAGTCCTTTAACATCATGGTCACAGTTTTTGTCCTGGAAGCAGAGAACCTGCAGGTAACCAATACTCTCTACTCTTAATGGAAGAGGAGAGTCTATAGTGAGAGCACGGCTGACCGAATTAGAGGGAAAGAGCTCGGACATGACACACAGAAGGAACAAAAGGTGATGGGACGAATGCTTGCAAAAAGTTTAACCCCTGATAATCTCTTGTGGTAGCATTCCAACCCATCGTTCCTTTGCACACCATGCCACATCAGTTTTTAACCTAGCGATATGCAAATCAGTCTTTTTTTTTTTTTTTTTTCTTTGGGTCCTTTTTCACCATGAGGAGAATAAAACAATAAACGTTCTTGGCTCCCGTTCATCTGCACCTAATTCTGCCAGAAGGCACTTGGCAAAGATATTCCCTTGCCGTAGCTATACCGACTTCACTGGGTTAATCATTGGACCAGATTGTCTCTATTTTTGATATTCAGCCCACCAGACCTTGACTCTTTCATTTAGAGGACTTTCACTATCTAGCATGGAGATTTTATCTAGGGTGGTCAGTCATCCTTGAACCAGGGAAGGTGCTTCTGACAGCCATTTAATACTGATTTCTCCTCTCACAACAAGTATTGGGCAAAATATTGCTTTATTTAGTTGGCTATCTGTACAATATATAATCGGGTTTTCGCTTTCTCACACTTTATGCTTCATAATTAGAGAGATCATATCCCTTACCACTATCCAGAAGTTTTGAAGCTTTGGACAGCTCATTAACTTATGGACATCTTTAGCCCGTTTTTCTCCAATTTTGCAACATCTTGCATCCTGCTCTCTTCGGATTTGTGCCAATTTGTCTGGTGTCCAATAAATCCTATGCAAAGTATTAACATGATTTTTCCTTAATGCAGCACAATTTACAGTGGTGTAGAGAAGTTTCACGGACACTTACCATACTTTTTCCTCATCCAACGCTGGTAGGTGTTGCCCTATTAATGTACTGGAACCATCTTTTTCAGATCGTCAGCTTCCTACAGTTTCCGATACCACAGAGAACCTTATTTAGGCTGATGGTCAGATCTTGTACTTTCTTCACATTCCCCATGTGTCTTTCTCCCACCATTGTTGATTCTCCCACCATGCTTTAACTGGCAGTACTTAAACCTACTTATTTCGGCACCTGTCTGTTCTCCTCCCATGAAATTAGTGTGGGACCATCTTAATTTATCGTTTATCATCTAGCATTCTGGCGGTCCCAGGCGGCTCCCAAATTGGAGTGAACTATGAGTAATAATATATAATAGTTTTCTGATCTTACAGCACACTGCCATGAAGGAACCAGTACTTTCAACTCGACATTTTATAAAGAATTGCGATTCCCGAATTTATGTAAGAATCCTGCTCGTCCTGATTGACTGATCATAGACCATAGACCAATACAACCTCCTCCTCCATGCATCATCCTTGTCCGTTAATAGTGGTCTGCAATTTTTGAACTTGATGGCGTGGCACCCCATCTGGAAAAGCCAGTTCACCCTTCTCCAGTTTCCTCCTCAATTTTCTCCAAGCTAACCTAGGAGCTTGTGATGCCAGATGAATGATACTAACTTTCCTTGTATCTTGTCTCTCAAATCCTTTGCAAATACTATTCGGTATATTATCAATTAGGAACATCAATTTAGGCACAATGACCATTGTAACCAAATTTGCCTCCCTTAGATGTACCCTTTATCTCATGCACCACTCTATTCATGTTGACTTTAGGAATCTCCTCTACCTTCTGAACAACCTCGATTCTCAAGTATCTGACCTTAGATCGAACCTGTGGACTCAGTACACAACCCCACTGCATATTCCACACCATGATCACAGTTTTAGATTTATTTATTGCATAGCCAGACAGAGCACCAAACATCTTTCATTAGCTCCATCCGGGCGAAGTTTTATCTAGATCACTTGTGTACATTATAATATAATCCGCATACATTTTACGTTCGAGTTTCCCATTCATGAAGGGAACAGCTCAGCCTGACCTGCCAGGCCAGGTTCTTCCTGAACTGGAACACAAGCAATCCTTGCAGTACACATCCAAAGTGTGACTGGTATGCCAAGACGTGGTTCCCATGCTCATTGTGCCGTAAGACTCTAGGTTTAGCTCACTGATGAGACCCAAGTAGGTAAAACCCAATTGGGGGTTGCTTGTGTTGCTATTTAGAGGGGACCTGGTCTTGCAGTTGAGGCTGAATTGATCCTATCGGAGCAGGACCAAGACTAATTTGCATATGGCGAGCCTCTGTCTAGAATGGCCCAGTGAGTGAAAAAGATTGTCTGGTATGCGGCCCACAGCGAGGGCCACTGCCTGATATTAATTTAGTCATTCCTTCCATCACCTTGTTGTTTTTACACTGAAAAAAAGAGGCAGATTTTCAAAGATTAAAAGTAATTGTCTCTCCATGCATCAACTGTCCCAATCAAACAAAATACTATATGCTGACTGTAAGAAAACACTATAGAAGATGAACATTGCAACATAAATCTTAATTTACCTATATGACTTGGACATGGAGATACCCTGAAAACTAAAGAGATGACCTGGCTGCATGACAAGGTTGAACTCTGTATTACCTGGCCCCAAAACATTGTGGCTATGCAGATGACCAAGTTGGATGGTTGGTGTTCCAGGCCCACTTTCCATTACATCATCGTGGCTATGGAATGGCGCCACCCCCAGGATCTCGCACTGACTGAAACCATGACCAAATAGCATAACAAAATAAAGAGCTGTAGTGTATTCCGAGATGGCTTGCCCTGCAACTAGTTAAAATCTCATTTGTTCAAAACAAACAAAAAAAAACATACATACATATAAGGGATTCGAGCCAATACTTTTTCACCATTGGTCTATTGACATTGCACTCAAATTATACTCCCACCCCAGCAGAAGGTATAGATCAACAGACTAGCCCACCCCAGCCTTTGGATGCTTTCACTATGAATGACTTAAGTTTTTTCATTGTACGTATACAGAAACACCTAACATAATAGTTCCCTGAGAATACACCTTGCTAGACCCGGTTTCGCAATGACTGCCAATACTTATGTATAATAGGGTTTAATCGACTATTTCCATAACTCTCAGGAAGCTTTTTGTAATTTCAAATGTTGATTCATCACTATAAAGTAGCTTTAGTATTTATTTATCCGACAGAAAATGAGCGCAAGTCATTAGACTAGCTATATATATATATATATATATATATATATATATATATATATATATATATATATATATATATATATATATATATATATATATATATATATATATATATATATATAATATCAACAGTAACTCCAAGAAACCACCTCCAATCCAGCAGGACCGGCGAAGTAGGAGACGGACCACAGCATTCGGGTAAGTATTTTTTATTTTTCCAGTATTTTCCGCAACCAACCAACCATGACGCGTTTCGTCTGATGTCCAGTCGGGAAGTTAAAGCCCACCGCCTGGAAGCGGGTCCTTGCAGGCTCATTTTTTGCTTGCAGCTAGGAATGAAGCAGGCAGTGCTATATGCAGGATGGCGCTGTCTGAGGCATTCATTTCGCGGCACCTGGTGTTGTAGTTCTCTCCACTTGGAACTGTTTATAATATGTAAGAATGTGCACTGTGAAAAACTGTCTGCTAACATCCTCTGAACTTTGCCTCTGATGAAAGGATGAGGAAATCCTGAAACGCGTCAGGCTGACATTAATCTCGAAGACTGCAGTTGTGTGTTTCTCTGCTGGCAAGCTGTGAAATGGATGCAAATTTTCAAACGCCGATTAAACTTCTTGTGGCTCAACTTTAACCTTGGGGCTAACCTGCTTGTGTTGGATGGAGATATATATATATATATATGTGTATGTGTATATATATATATATGTATGTATATGTATATGTATATGTATATATATATATATGTGTATATATGTATATGTATGTATATGTATATATATGTATATGTATATGTATGTATATGTATATGTATATATGTGATTGGCACTTGAACCAATTGTAATAAAACAGATTCCCAAAACCACTGTGAGGGTGCACAAGTATTCGGGGAAAACCCTCCTCCTCTGAGCTGCACTGCGGATGCATAAAGAAAACACCCTTAACCCAGCAGAGAACCCTTCCCCTCCTTTAACTCGATGCTACAAGCAAATCCTCACTATTTTTAAGTGAGTGTTATTGCATGCATAAACTAAACAGCCCCCCCAAAAAAGTGAATATAAGCTCCTTTATTTAGCATGATGTAATTATTTGCTGTGTTAAAAATCAAACTGCATTACTGCCTGTTGGCGCTGGTACCTAGGCCAAAGAAACGTAAATTGTCCTACAGATTGATGCAATTGATGCTGGTGCTGGCCAGACGTAGCGTGGCTATCACTTGGATGAGCCAGAGGGCCCTGGAGATTCCCACGTGGCTTAGGGATGTGTGGGAATGGTCCCTAGCGGAGGAGACACATATGCAGAGCTGTAGGAGGGACGAGAAACTACAAGAGGACCTGCTGGCCTGGCGAGCCATGTGTGTTACGATAGGGGCCCAGGGACATACTTCCCCTAGTGAATCGGAAGGGTCGAGTGGAGAGTTATTCTCGCCGTTGGGTTCGGGATCTGACGAGGAAGCCGGGGGAGGCCCCCCTGAGGCTCGGCGGAGGTGGGGTGTAGTGTGGGGACTGGTCCAGTACTCGCAGGATGCTAGCCTTTGTATGCTATTCTGCAATATTTTCTGGGTAGCTATGTGTCTCGGTGTGGCCTCAAGTCAACAAACAGTGCCTTAATGAGTCAGTCGATGTGTGTGTATATGCTGTTTTGATGCCAATTGGGGGGGATGTTATTGTTTGTATCATTTGCAAAATTGACAAATAAAGTAAAAAAAAAAAAATCAAACTGCATTGAAATCTGTAATTCAATATATCAATCGGGGAATTGTAAGCGCGCTACTCACCCGTGAGGGTCTCAAGGCTCTGAAAGGGGGTCTGCAGATCTGTTTAGCCGAAGAGCCAGGTCTTGAGGGTCTTTCTGTAGGTGTTCAGGGAGGGGGTGCCTCTGATGTCTGCTGGTAGCTCGTTCCAGGTCTTGGCTGCAATGTAGAGAAGGATCTTCCACCTGCTCTGGCTCTGTAAATGCGCGGGGTTTCGGCCGGTGCGAGGTTGGAAGATCGCAGGTTTCTTTTGGGTACATGGAAGTTTATTCTGTTGTTGAGGTATTTAGGTCCGTTGTTGTGTAGGCCTTTGTAGGAATGAGTGAGGATTTTGAAAGTGACTCTTTTCTCGACGGGTAGCCAGTGGAGACCTCGTAGGTGTTGGCTGATGTGTTCGTGTCGGGGGTTGCCGCAGACGAGTCTGGTGGCGGTGTTCTATATTGTCTGGTGTTTGCAGAGTAGGGACTTGTTGATGGCGGCGTAGAGTGCCTTTCCATAGTCTAGTCTGCTGTTGATATGTGCGTGAGTGTCGGTCTTTCTTGACTCAGGGGGATCCACTTAAAGGTCTTGCGGAGGATGCAGAGGGTGTTGAAGCAGCTGGAGGTGACGGAGTTGACCTGTTCATGGTGAGTGATGAGTCTAGTACGATGCTTAGGTTCTTGGTGTGGTCTGAGGGGGTAGGTGGGCTCCCAAGGGTGGTCGGCCACCAGGTGCTGTCCCATGCAGAAGGGGTGGTACAGAGGACGAAGACTTCTGTCTTCTCGGCGTTAAGCTTCAGGCAGCTGTTGGTCATCTAGACTTAGACGTCTTTCATTCCTTTCTGGAAGTTGAGTTTGGCATTGTTGGGGTCTTTGGTAAGGGAGAGGATGGAATGGAAGAGCATTTATAGAGCGCATAACTACCCGGAGGCCTCCCAGCGCTAAGTCACCAACACAGGGAGTCAGGGAGCTAGGGAAAGAGCAGGTTCTTGAGTTGCTTCCGGAAAGCCATGTGGTCCGAAATTACGCGAAGGCAGAGGGGCAGGGAATTCCAGAGTCTGGAGGCATTATAGGAGAAGAGTCTACCCCCACTCCTGGATCTCTTGATTCTGGGAGTCTCTGCCAGGTGAAGATCATCTGATCGAAGGTTCCGCCTCGCTTTATGGGGATGGATCGTGGTGGAGATCGTGGGTGGGCTGAGTCCTTGCAATGCTTTGTGTACAAGGCACAAAGCCTTAAACCTGATCCGCTCTTGAACTGGGAGCCATTAGAGGGTGCGGAGGACCGATCTCGCCGACAGCCTATTGGCGGTACCTGTCAGCAGCCTTGCTGCGTTATTTTGGAGGCTTTGAAGTTTCCTGACTGCGGAGATGGGAGCGCCTAAATACAGTGCGTTCCCATAGTCCCGTGGTTCCCAAACTGTGCGCCGCGGCACCCCGGTGCGCCGTTATGCGTTTCCAGGGCGCCGCGGCACGATGTGGGAAATTACAGTGGCAGCGATAGACATTTAGAAATTACACCTGCATAATCGTTATAACTCCACCACTTTAAGGAAACAGGAATATAAAGAAAGGGTAGTCTGATCTGCAAGCAAAATGCAGAGTGGAGCTGCAGGGGCTCTTGGAAGGGGTGAAACAGCAAGGACTCATTAACATGCAAATGGTCTTTAAAAGACATGTGAAGTGCTCGGGTGCGGCTGCTTGTGTGCCCAGGAGGTCTTATCCACAGGCTGCCACACACAACTGGGGGAGGGGACTGGGGGGGCTGAAGCCCTTTGAGTTCAGTGGGTGTTGCGCGCCTGAGTCTGAGGGCATACAGAGAACAGGCATGGAGATAGTGGATAGAGGGCACGAAGGGAGCAGACATTGAGGAACGGGGCAGTCTCGGGGCACGAAGGGAGAAGGCATGGAGGAAAGGGGCAGTCTCAGGGCACGAAGGGAGAAGGCATGGAGGAAAGGGGCAGTCTCAGGGCACGAAGGGAGCAGGCAAGGAGGAAAGGGGCAGTCTCAGGGCACGAAGGGAGAAGGCTTGGAGGAAAGGGGCAATCTCAGGGCACGAAGAGAGCAGGCATGGAGGAAAGGGGTAGTCTCAGGCAGTCTCAGGGCACGAAGGGAGAAGGCATGGAGGAAAGGGGCAGTCTCAGGGCACGAAGGGAGAAGGCATGGAGGAAAGGGGCAGTCTCAGGGCACGAAGGGAGCAGGCAAGGAGGAAAGGGGCAGTCTCAGGGCACGAAGGGAGAAGGCTTGGAGGAAAGGGGCAATCTCAGGGCACGAAGGGAGCAGGCATGGAGGAAAGGGGTAGTCTCAGGCAGTCTCAGGGCACGAAGGGAGAAGGCATGGAGGAAAGGGGCAGTCTCAGGGCACGAAGGGAGCAGGCATGAGGAAAGGGGCAGTCTCAGGGCACGAAGGGAGCAGGCATGGAGGAAAGGGGCAGTCTCAGGGCACGAAGGGAGAAGGCATGGAGGGAAGGGGCAGACTCAGGCAGTGTCAGGGCACGAAGGGAGAAGGCATGAAGGAAAGGGGCAGTCTCAGGCAGTCTCAGGGCACAAAGGGAGAAGGCATGGATGAAAGGGGCAGTCTCAAGGCACGAAGGAAGCAGTCATGGAGGAAAGGGGCAGTCTCAGAGCACGAAGGGAGCAGGCATGGAGGAAAGGGGTAGTCTCAGGGCATGAAGGGAGAAGGCATGGAGGAAAGGGGCAGTCTCAGGGCATGAAGGGAGAAGGCATGGAGGGAAAGGGCAGTCTCAGGGCACGAAGGAAGCATGCATGGAAAGAAGGGAGAGTCAGAAGGCACGTATGGAGATGGCATGGACAGATGGGGTAGTCGGAGGTCACGAAGAAAGGAGGCATGCACAGAAGGGGCAGTCTGAGGGCACGTGGCAGGCATGGACAGAGGGGACAGTCAGAGTGCAACAGGAATTACACCCGAGGTCAGGCTTACATCCCCACCCACCCGTCCACCGGTAAAAAAAAAAATGGGGGGGAGCCATGGCCAACTGCCAATTAGGTCAAGGGAGGCACAGGTCAAAAAGTTTGGGAACCACTGCCATAGTCCAATCTAGAGAGTATAAGGGATTGGACCATTACTTTCTTGGCCGTCGGGGGAAGGAGGGGCAGGATCTTTCGTGCCATTCTCAGGAGACCGTAGCACAGAGCTTCTGTTTTCCTGGCTTGGGTCCTGAGACTGAGATTCTTGTCCAGCCACACTCCAAGAGTTTTAATTTCTGATTTTGGGGTGGGGGCAGGGCCCATGTTAGGGGGCCACATCATATTGGGCATACAACTGGTGGGATTGCCCAGGATCATGATCTCGGTTTTTCCTCCATTGAGTTTGAGCTGAGATTCATCCATCGAGTTTTTGAGATGACACTCAGTCAAGAGTGAAGGGAAGGGATTTCTTGATCAAGTTGATTGAGCCCTACCACTAGCTGAGTGTCATCAGCGTAGGTGACTATACGAATCCCCTGAGGGTCAATTACATCAGCTAATGGGGACATGTAAATATTAAAAAGGGTAGGGCTGAGCGAGGAGCCCTGAGGCACCCCGCACTGAAGGAGCGTAGATTTGGAAACAGTATTTTCATCAAAGACCTGATAGGTTCTTCCCTCTAGGAAAGAGGATCGCCATTGGAGTGCTGTGCCATCCACTCCTATGTTCCTGAGTCGCTGGATCATAATCAAATGATTTACTGTATCGAAAGCGGCACTCAGATCAAGGAGTAGAATGGCAGCCGACCCTCCTGAATCCAGGATTTTCCTGCTCTCCTCTACCACTGCCAGTAGAGCCGTTCCAGTACTGTGGCGTGGTCGAAAACCGGTTTGCGAGGGATGGAGAAGGTTGTGGCTTTTGAGAAATCCGGAGAGAGTTGCATTGACGGGCTTCTCTGTTATCTTGCTTATGGCAGTGAGAAGGGATATGGGGCGATAGTTGCCCAGGTCTGTCTGGTCAGGTTGGGCTTTTTTATTAGTGCTTTGACCCTTGCCTCTTTCCATTTGGGGGGGAACAAACCAGTGGTGAGTGATGAGTTGATCAGATTAGTCAGGATGGGCGCTATGACAGGCAAGACCTGTTTCAAGATGTTCAAGGGTGCAGGGTCAGAGGGGGAGCCACTCTTTACCATGGTCGACAGAGAGGTGATGGATTCTTGGGTCATAGGCGGGAAGCTCTTCAGGAGGTGTGCAGGGGAGACTATTTGGCGATTCGTAGGGGAGCGAGGAGGGGGGTTGTCCTCGGTCTTAGTTGGGAGGGATTCAAGAATCAGCTGGATTTTTTAATTAAAATACTCTGCGAGTTTGTTATATCGTAGGCCAGAGGGGTTTGAGACTGATGTCGGAGGAGCTGGGTGTCGTCTGCATAGGATACAATGTTGAGACCGTGTTGTCGGACAATGGCTGCGATGGGGCCATGTAGATGTTGAAGAGGATGGGGCTCAGTGATGAACCCCCTGAGACACCACAGGTGATGGTCGGAGGGGAAGGGTTGGAATCTGGAAAACAGAGAGCCACCCAATTATCCCTCAGGGACTGGGTATATTCCATAACAAAATTCAATTGCCCCTCAAGGAATCATTTGATTCAATATAATTATTCAAAACAATGTCACCTTCGTGATCAACATTTAACAGTTTTAAATGTTGATCACGAAGGTGACATTGTTTTGAATAATTATTTTGAATCAAATGATTCCTTGAGGGGTTGGAATCTGACCCTTTGGCTTCTTCTGGTGAGGAATGATCGGATCCAGTTCAGGGCTGTTCCTTGTATGCCTGTGTTGTGTAGTCTGGCGACTAGTGTGTGGTGCGAGACGGTGTTGAAGGGCGCTGATAGGTCGAGAAGGATGAGGGCTGCTGAGTGGCCTTGGTCCAGGAGGGTGCGGATGTAGTCTGCGAGTAGGGTGGTCTCTGTGCTGTGGTTGCTTCGGAATCTGGATTGGGACGAGTCGAGGACGGCGTTCTCTTCAATTAATCGTGTCAGTTTCCTGTTGACTGTTTTCTCTGCAACTTTGGCTGCGAAGGGGAGGAACGAGATGGGCCGATAGTTCTTGAGGTCGGTGGGATCAGCTGTGGGCTTCTTGAGCAGGTGTCTGATTTCTGTGCGCTTCCAGTTGTCTGGAAAGGTTCCTGTTTTGAAGGTGGTGGTGTTGATGGTGCGTTGTAGTTCGGGTGCGATGGCGGCCGCAGCTCTGTGGTAGATGTGAGGGGGGCAGGGGTCGGTGGAGGTCCCCAAGTGGATGCTTTTCATGGTCAAGGCGGTGTCTTCGGCTGTGATCGGTGTACAGTTGGAGATGGTGGGCTGGCTGGTGTTTCTGGGAGGAGCGGGGGGCCATCTGAGGCTCCTGGTGGATGAAGTTGTCGTAGAGGTTTTTGATCTTGAGGTGGAAATAGGTTCCAAGCTTGTTGCAGAGGTCTTGGGATGGGGTGATGTCTGTGGCTTCGCAGCGTGGGTTGGTGAATTCTTGAATGCCACTGAAAAGTTCCTTGGAGTTGGCCAGGATTTTGTTGTGGATGAAGTTCCTGTTGGTGGCTCTGATCTGGTTGTGGTAGTCCGTCATGGCATCCTTGTAGGTGGTGTGGTTTTCGGTTGTCTTGGTGTTTCTCCAGTTCTTCTCCAATCACTGCAGGTGTGTCTGACTTCTTTGAGAGCGGTGGTGAACCAGGCGGCTTCCCTGGGGTGTTGTCTGTCGGGGTTTCGTAGCGGGGCGAGCTTGTCCGCGAAGTTGGAGGTCCAGGTGTGGAGTTCTCTGGCTGAGTCGTTTGCGTCGGGTGCGCAGGTGTGGTTGTCTCGGGTGAGGGTGGAGTTAAGTTGCCCGTGGGTAACCTTGCTCCAGTACCTTCGTGGTGGGAGTGGGGCTGGTTTGGGTGCCTTGGGTTTGTTGATGGCGAAGTGTACGCAATCGTGGTCAGTCCATGGCGGCAGCGTTGTGTGGCTGAATTGGAAGCGGTTTCCTGCCGCGAAGATGTGGTCGAGGATGTGTCCTGCTCTGTGGGTTGTGTGTTGACAAGTTGTTTAAGTCCGATGCTGGTGAGGTTGTCACAAAGGATAGTGGAGTTGGGATCACTGGGGTTGTCGAGGTGGAAGTTCAGGTCTCCAATGAGTATGTAGTTTGTTGAGGCAATGGCGTAGGGTGCGATAAAGTCTGTGATGGTGGTGGCAAAGGGTGTTCGGGGGCCAGGCGGTCTGTAGATGAGGGTTCCTCGGAGTGTGGCTTTAGGGGTGGTCTGGATCTGAAAGGGCAGGTGTTCGGAGGAGGGGAAGGTTTTGCTGGAGGTGGTGAGGCGGAGGGTGCTCTTGTGGACGATGGCGAGGTCCCTTCCTGAGTGGTTGGGGAGGTCATTCCTCTAAATCTTGTATCTGTCTGGGATGGCGGTGCTGATGTCGGGGGCGGAGGATGCGTTGGGCCAGGTTTCTTTGAAGAAGGCTATGTCAGGCTAGAAAGAGACAAGTAGGTTCCAGATTTCCATGACGTGTTTGTGTACGGAGTGTACATTGAGTAGGATGCATTTTAGGGTGTTGTCGTTGTTGTTGGAGGCTGGGCTGGCGGTGAAGGTCTGGCAGCAGTGGAGGCAGGAGAACTGGCTGTGGGTCGTGTTCGGCGCTGCCTGTTGACATTCTCTGTCTTCCAGGGTTGAGTGCGAGGAAGGTGGTGATGTCGTAGTAATTGTGACTCATTATTATGATCCAACTGTGGCAAATCATTAACCCTATGGAAAACAAGCACAAATGATTAATTAAATTAGCACAAGTGTGTATGCATATTTATATATTCAAGCAACCTCGTCTTGGTGGAGGTCTTGGGAAGCTGCTGCATCTGATTGGATTGGGCCCTCTATTAACAAGTCAAACTGCAGCTTGATGTAAGAATTTCAGTGAACTTCAATATGTAAAAAACGCTTTAAAAAAAAAATGCTTTTGCATTTGCCTTGTTGAAGGACACCTATTACCAGCTAGTGGAATTATGGCTTTATGTAAGGTTTTCAATATTTTTACATCTGATTTCAGAGAGACACCTAGTAACAGGTAGTGGAACTACGGCTTGATGAAAGAATGCCCTTGCTTTGCATTTGACTTGAGAGCCACCTAGTAACTTATGACTGGTACTGTACTTTTATGAAAGAATATCAATCAGTTTGCATTTGATTTGTGAGGGACACCTATTAATCACTAGTTGAACTGCAGCTTCACTGGAAAATGCCAACTTTCTAAAACTTTCTTTTTTCTGAGTTGTGGCTTAAAATCTGACTTGACCATTAAAGAGTATTTTAAATTACAATTACTCAGACACCAAACATGACATTGCTACCTGCTTCCAAACAAATATTATCACTTATTACATATAATAAGGACCCAATGTTATCCTATGAGAGAGATAGGCCACAAAACAATGAAAAGCGAATGGGAGTTTTTCACTACCAAAACATGTGAAACTTAAAAGTACATGTCCAACTTCTTAGGTACACTGCCCCCTGCCCTATGAGCGGTTGAATGCCTACCAAAGGAGTGTCTTATATGTATTAAAAAGGGAGGTTTATGCTTGGCAAAGTGTTTATTTTGCCAGGTCGAAATGGCAGTTTAAAGCTGCACACACAGGCTGAAATGGCAGACCTGAGACATGTTTAAAGGGCTCCTAAAGTGGGTGGCACAATAAGTGTGCTACTAGTAGCATTTACTTTACAGGCCTTGGGTTCCTGTAGTACCACCTTACTAGGGATTTATATGTAAATTAAGTGTGCCAGTCTGATTTAAGCCAATTTAACATGTTTAACAGAGAGAACAAGCACTTTATCATTGGCTAGCAATAGTAAAGTGCGCAGAGTCCTAAAAGCCAACAAAACTGGTTCTGAAAACAGGAGGATTGAAGGTAAAAAGTGTGGGGGTGACCCTGCAGAGAGGACCAAGTCCAATATTTATGTATTAACTGAATAAAAGGATAATTCACCAAAGTCTTCCTACCTCAGCCCATAGCATAAGGCAGTGCACATTTATGTGGGACATACATATAGTGCCACTCAAAAAACAGCTTCCCAACAATACAGTTGAAGGCACTTGACTTAACCAGTGACTGTTACGATCTGTATATACTTGGTTGCCTTCGCAAGTATTCCTTAGTATTTAAGACACTCATTGAAAGTTGCGATATTGATTCATCAGCATATACCAGCATTGGACATCTGGTAATTAATTGAAATACCGTAGCTGTGTGTAAGGCCAGGCTGATTGGCTTTGCCAATACTAGTTAGAACTGGCTTGACAGTGCGGCTGTCTTGACCTTGTGTGATAAAAAAAAAAAAAGCTTTTGTAGTACTTCTGAGAGGGGCTTAGGCTCCACTCGCATGTTGGTTTTTTAATTAATTTTTTTTGGTTCATTGTGCCAAAGTTTTGTGCTTCCACTAAAAAGATTGCTTGTATTGCACTTAGTGGAAAAGCTTTTACTCTGTATAGAATGTCTGAGTTAGTTATAGTAGAAAGACCGTTCTCATTGCTATAGGCTTGATTTGTTAATTATGAAATGTTACATAAAAGGCTGATGGGTTTAATGTGAAAAGCATAGCTTAACCCCTTCCATGCTCATGACGAGCCCAGCTAGTCATGAGTCACAGTGGAGCTGTGCTCATGACGAGCTGGGCTCTTCATAACGGCTGCCGCCCGCCAACACGCAATTGATTCCCCGCCTGTGCTGGAGAATTAATCAGTGGGCGGGACGTAACGAGCCCAGCTCGTTATGAGCACAGCTTAACTGTGACTCATGACGAGCTGGGCTCATCACTATCACTGCAGCGCCGCAACCACCCCCTCCCCCCCGCGCCATGGGGGAATTACCCCCGCGCTGAAAGGGTTAAAGTCTAGAGACATTAGGATGGCTTGTTACCCATCTGTAGGTTTTAATACAAAGTAGTATTATGTTACTGTGGGGTGGTGGAGAAGCAGACTAGGAGTCAAGGTATCTAGTTCAGTGGGTTTATTATAAACCAGGCTTTCTAGGAGAAACAGGACGTGTATAACGTCTTTACAGTCTTATTCAACCAAGATACAGCACTTTCCGGTGCAAAGCCTTCTGGGACTTGTAGTCGGTTTCGACCTCCTCTCTACTGCTGGTTTCTTGTGTCAAGATGGATGGCCGTCAATCACCGATACTCAAAAGTAAAGAAACACAAAAGAAACCTGTAAGGGGATTGTTCGGAGACCATAGGGTTTGATACGGGGCGAGGGAAGTGTGGATCACCCTTAACCGTCACCAGTGAGTCACGCGTGTGCTACTAAAGACTGGCCCGTTATACTGAAGCTTCCCCTCCCTTCGCTCCCTCCAGTGCGCGACCCCCGACAGAGGAAATGCGCCCCTGTACCTTGTGGAGCCACGTCCCTCCAGGGCCGTGGCTCGAGTTGTCGCGTTGCCAGTTAGGGTCTGGCTCCCGCTCTCTTCCTCTCTCGCGTCCGCTTCTTCCGACTGTAAGCTTCCGCGCTGTCCTGCGGCAACACCGAGTAGGTTCTAGCAAGAGTTCTCTCCTGGCGTTCTTCGTTTGTTGGTCCTGCAGAACGACTTCCTCTTTCGGCAACACCCCATTTGAAGGACTTTGCCTCACGTGACCTGTACGCCTCCTCCTGGAAGCCTGACTGCTTAAAGGGCCAGCGGTCCCCGGTCCAGCTCTGAAAGAACATGATAGAAGACGGAGAAAGGTAATGGGGAAAATTTTCCAACGTGTCCAATGTAGGTGTACCTGACTGTATATCCAACTCCTCCAGCTCCTCCTCACAGTTACATGGTATCTCTCGCATTGCCATAGTAGGTTTATTACTTCCTCTGACATACTGCGGGTATAAAAGATGTTCATTGGGAGAATCTTAGAAAAGCCCTCTTAGGAAAGATAGTATGTTGCTTTACCAGCTATAATTGTTTATACATTTGTAGTTTTATGACTGTATGCCTGATGGCTGCCTTTGGGGAATGCTTATGCTCAATGTAGTAGGCCTGAGTTAGTTATGGAAACAATCCGTTAATAATATGTTTTGGCCTGGCTGGTGTGTAGGAAAAAGTTATGCCAAATGCCTTGGATATGGTCTGTTTTGGAAGGTTATGACCAAGTTGGTAGGTCTGGCTTCGTTGTGTCGTTTCTATAGTACCCATATGGACCTGTGCGTTTGGATAACAGACTGTAGGATTGGTGGCAGACTATCTCTGAGCACCCTCACCGCTTATGTTAGCCTATTTGCATTAACTAGCTCACATTGTCACTATTATTTCCTCCTATTGGGGAGAGAATACTTTCTGGCAACATTAGAACATGACAACCCTGATCCCCCAGGATCGTGGAAACAATGTACAACCTTTCACTCAGTCACTCGTGCTCACTTACTTCTTCTCAGAGAGTTAGACAGAAGAAACAGCCGGGCGTATTACAATAAGTATTTATTGCACAGTTGTTCTAGTGTAAAATATATGTGCTGCAACAACCGTTAGACCTTAGCAGAGATATATGATCAGCAGTACAGTGAATATAAAAGGATAGTACAGTTCTACCATTTTGCAATAGTCATGAACACATACATGGATATAAAATGCATAATAAAAGAAAGCGTGCATACTCCTACGATGCCTATTATGTGAGTAGGTGTGAAGCCAAGAGTCCCTCTAGGTTTAGTCTAACCCCATTACCTGAAGCAAGAGAGTGTGGGACCCTGTCCTGGTCTC